>NC_037673.1:140938249-141093517 GCF_003255815.1 Theropithecus gelada | reverse complement strand
TCACCACTCCTATTCAACATAGTGTTGGAAGTTCTGGCTAGGGCAATCAGGCAAGAGAAAGAAATCAAGGGTATTCAGTTAGGAAAAGAAGAAGTCCAATTGTCCCTCTTTGCAGATGACATGATTGTATATTTAGAAAATCCCATTGTCTCAGCCCAAAATCTCCTTAAGCTGATAAGCAACTTCAGCAAAGTCTCAGGATACAAAATTAATGTGCAAAAATCACAAGCATTCTTATACACCAGTAACAGACAAACAGAGAGCGAAATCATGAATGAACTTCCATTCACAATTGCTTCAAAGAGAATAAAATATCTAAGAATCCAACTTACAAGTGATGTAAAGGAACTCATAGTCTTTTAGATGTTTCACGGGGAGAAGCTGATGCTCTCATTGTGCCTCCTAGCAATTCCCAACACTTTCTTCCAGCTAACAAATTAGCAAATTAAAAGCTGTGATCAAGGTATTGGCAACCTAGCACTCCAGAGCACCTCTTGATGAGGCACTGGCTTCAGGGTTGTCCAGAAAAGGAAATGCTTCATGGTGTCACAATCAGAGAAGAGTCACCATGCAAAGACAAAACAGCCAATGCATTAGAGGGACAGAGAACCTTTTTGTCCCAAGTGCAGACCCAGTCTCACCAAACACTCACTCTCTCTCTGATCAATCCCAGTAAGAAGCAAGCTCTGAATACTTAAGTACTGAGTGAATGAAATGATAAAATGACCAGAGAGAATAGCATGATTATTGAGATGGATAGAATCTGTCTGTATCCATGTCAACTCCTTAAAAGCCCAGTGACAATTGCCGTGTTGCTTATTCTCTGTAAGACTCATTCCCATTATCTATAAAATATAGGCAATGATAACATTTTCATGAGGCTGTCATAAATGTAATAAATATACAATACCGGTTGTAGTTATGGGCATATGATAAGCACTAAGTGAGGAGTAACTACTACTATTTCCAGGCTCCATGACATGCATCACATTGCCAAACTCTCCTAGGCCTCCGGAGATGAGGGTGCTCTCTTTCCCTCCTAGAACCTGGTATCATATTCTGCCTGTTCCTGTGAGTGTGAGTAAATCTAGCAGAACCAGACCAGTCATTCTTTCTTATTAGTCTTCAGGGAGGAAAGTCATTTCCTCTAAAATGCATGGACACAGACGTAAATGAGACATTAAAGATTCCTTAGTCTAACTCCATCATTTTATAGATGAAAAATAAGTCCCTTGGGTGGAAAAGTGCTTTTCTATGGAAGCACATATTTTTTCCAAGGGTCTTAGTCGATCCCTTTCCAATCTAGAGAAAAGAAGAAGATGACCCAAGAGGTAACGGCATTATTCCTGAAACTGCTCTTAGTTCAAAGTCAGAATTTTAGGCATCCCTAATTATGTCTATAGTTAAGTAAAAATACATTGCAAATTATAAAGGATCAGTCAGGGAGTCAGCCCAATTTACCTAATGAAATATTCTAGGAGACATTTATAAAGCAGAAAATATAGTTGAAAATTGTAAAATACTACCTGAAGTCACCGAACACTGAGCCCATAGTGTAATCCACTGAGTAATAAGCACACACAGAACCGACTTCTTATTTAGGGCAAGAGATTACAATGAGGAAAAAGGCATATTGAGGGAAATATCACAGGTTATAAGCATTCACGGAAACGTGTACATTTATTATTTGAAAGAGTATGAAGGTTCTTTTTTGCATTCAATTCCTGCTCAACAGAAATTTTTGATTGGGTTAGTGTGGCTAACTAGTTTCTGAAATGCATGGCCAATGGTAGTAGTTTCAGTATCTTTGGTATTATGTGAATATTACTCTGCAGTGAACTCTTAATGAACTATGGAAATAATTTTCTGGTGAGCTCATTTGGAATAATAAGATGTACTCATTTTTCCTTCCATTTGGATTGGCTTTTAGGATTGAAGGCAAAAGGGAAAATTCAACACTTTTGCTTATGCCAGAGGTACTTCCAGAAGACTAGCAAGCTGCCAGTGGCAATCAGTCTTTCCCTCCAAATCTCAAAATTAGGCATACAGGATGTTGCAGCTATACAGGTATTTTAGAACAGGAACAGAGTCACATGTTTTCAAGTATTTCCTCATGTCTTCCAAGCCTCCAACTTTAAGGCAAAATAATTAGCTTTTGCATTGTACTTGTAAGGTAGAACCCACTTGACACACCCAATAATGTATACTCAGATCCCACTTCAAGAAAGGCCTTGCTGCTCAGCTTCTGGGACTCTGGCTAGCGGAAAGCCTCCAGCTACTAGCTCCTTGGAGCTGGTGTCAGTTTTTCAACCATGTTTGGCTCAAGTCAGTGACTGGAAAGGCTCTGATACAAGGGCTGAGCCGTTTCTGCCAACACAGAAATCTTGTAATGGGTAATCTTTGCTCTGAGGCACCTCATTGCACTGCTAGAGAATTTATAAGATCAATATTGTAGTCTGACAGGTCTCCCTTCCCAATTCTGTATTTTCCCCTTTTCTTTCACAGACCTTTCTTCCCAATACATTTTTTTTCACTCTTAACTTTGTCTCCAGGTTTGTTTCCCAGAAGTCTCAATGGACATACATAGAAACAGCTCCTGCAAGGAAGAACAACCTGGAAGAGAAGTATCAGGTATCTAAACCAAAATCCTTAAAAGATTAATTTAAAGGGAAAATTGAACACCCACACAAACAAGACAAAATAATTTTTAAAATACTGGTGAATACTGCCAGAAGTTTAAAGGGTTTATAGAGTAGTGAAAATAAATAGAAAATGCACAAAATAAAATGAATTATAGAAAATGAAGAGTTTCCCAATGTCCTCTCAGGCAGAGTAGAGCTTCTGTCTAGCCAGATCTAAAGCCCACACTAAGGACTCCAGCTGCCGGACTGCCACATTTAACTTGCACACTAAATTTCTTCTATTAAGGGGCATCACCCTTTGACAAAAGCAATACATAAAAGAGATGGACGGAAAACTTTATGCCTCATGGAAAATGATTTTCTTAACCTTATGTAAATGTGTGTGTATTTGAAATATTCTAATCTAGCCAATGTCACGTTGATGTAATAATCGACGATATTTTCATTTGGGGAAGAGATGCAATGTGATGCTGTTCTATCCTGGATAGAATCCTCTTGGTCAAATGACTTGATACAAAAATCAAAATGTATGTAATGTTAAATATAGTGAGCCATAGAGAATACTTTAAAATCCTGTGGTATAGGATTATTCCAACTGAGGCTGTTGCTGCTGCATGCTTTGCCCAGAGATGAAGTCCATGGGGCACTTTAGCCCCAGCAGGAATTCCTGAGGATTTCTAAGTCTGTGATGGATCTCCGTTAAATATGTTAATCTTCTTTGTGGAAATGTCATGAAAACCAAAAATTTGTAAAGATACCAGTGTCCTCAAACTAAAATTCATTATCTTTTCCTTTATTGAACAACATTGGTTCTATTTATCATCACTTTCTATGAGACAGAGCAGGCTGAGGTTTTTCATTCAAATGCAGAAACTTGAGACTTCAATACAAGAATCAGCCATAAAGACTGTTATAAAATTTATCATTTGGTGACTGTTTGCTGTGTTCCGGGCACTCTGATAAGTTGCATTAATTAATATAAGGAATCTCAAATAATTCAAATGCCACTGGCATCAAATGATATTTATTATTCGCAATATGAGGCTGAGAAAATACAAAAGTTGTACCATTAGCAAGTTAAAGAAATGAGAATTTGAACCCAAGAGTTAAATTTGAAAGACTTGACTTTTAGAAAGCCTAATAAGGCAACTAAAAATGTTGATGCATTCAATGAGTACCTACAAAAAAGCAGCATGTGCTATGAACTGACTAAAAAGAAATAATGTGTTCCTGTGGGCAGAAATTCTGCCTAAACTCATTTTTAAAAATCATCAACATCAAATGCAATGCTTCGAACTCATTGGCTTCTCAAATATTGGCTCAATATCCACTCTGAAATCGGGTTTGGAACACTAGTATATACTTGAAAGCAGAGATAGGAAAGAAAAAGGCTGTGCATATGATCCTCACACTCTTCTAGAATTTCTAAAAATTTCAAAATGGCTAACTGACTATAAAAAAGAAGAATATAAAAAATGAGTGATATGAGCATGTGAATTTGTCCTGAAGTCACATTTTTGGCTCTGCCCCTTAATAGCTGAGCAAGGTACCTAATTCCTGGGAACCATAGTTTTCAAAAACATAGGTTTTATAATATCCTTATAGAGCCATTGTGAAGAGTAAGTAAATTAACACTTGCAAGGTATTTAAAATACTACATTATCTAACAGAATAAACACCTGATAATTGTAACAATTTTCCTCCCTAGCCTTAGCCATGAGCACATTGTAGCAATGTATGAATAACTTTTATGGCAAACTTATTGTTTTAGTTGTAGTTACACTATTTTGGTCATTGAATTTATTGATCCAAATGGGATGCTGTGATGTAAGCTTGCCAATTAGCAATTATCTTAGCAATTTAATGTTGTGTTTGAACTTTCTGAATCACAGGGGCTGTTTATTTCTTCCTCTTCTGCAAGCAAACTAAATGAAAAAGATAAGGCAATCATCTGAATAAATCTGCAGGTCATTTACTAAATCCAATTCCTCATATTCATAAATGATCACAATCTTTCTTCAAGCACATACAATTTTATATTATTTGAGTGTATAAGAATGCTGTGAAGTAGCATTATACCTGTTTTAACTAGTTATCATTATCCTGTTTAAAACAATGAGAAAACTGCAATTTTAGTAGAGAGGTAAAGTCAATTGCTCAAAGTCTCAAAGTCCCAAAGCTAGTCAGGGTAAGGTTGGTTATTTGGTGTGTATACACTCACTCACACATACATATACACACACACACACACACACCCCAAAGATCAATAGATCGATCGATCGATCTATCTACCTACCTACCTACCTACCTACCTATCTTCTAATCTTCTCATGTGAATTGCTTATTTGATGTTTGTGCTTATTTTTATGGGGTATTCAACTTTTAATTACTAATTTGTAAAAGCTGTTCATATGTTAGTAGCATTGAATGCATTAATTCTTTAACACACTGGTGCATATGTCTTTTCTTGTCTATTTTTCTATATAAAAGGTTTAAACTTTTACGAGGTGAGATAGATATTTTTCATTATATTTTCTAGCTTGGGTTAAATACTTAGAAGTCCTGCTTTATCCCAAGAGAACAGCAATAATTTCCTAACATTATTTCTAATTCATCTGGAACAAAACCCAAAACAACCTCCTTAGATCTCATCAATATTGGAATAAATATGTTTGGGTTGGTGGGTTATGGGTAATTTTTCACTTTCTTCCTCAGATTTTTAGTCCTTAAATACACTAGGACTCTTCCTAGCCCTTTAAACCCATCTAGGTCATGTGTCCATCCCTGGCCTAATTACAATGGCCCTGGGACACTTGGTCTTAAGAGAATTGGGACCCATCCCTGAAGTGCAGAGTGCAATCAATCTCACCCAACTACATTGCTGCAAGCAGAGTATACTTCTTAATGGCGAAACGAATTGCTGTTTGAGAGGAAAATGAGGAATGCTGGTAATCTAATAACAAATGCCCTCTACAACCTGTACAAGTCTAACTTCAGAGTAGAGAGGGGTAGGAAAAGGGTAAATGCTAAAATAAAATGAGACGTAAACATTAATGAAGTTGTTTTCATCTCTCATCCAATCAGTGTCTTCCCAGAGTAGAGAGAGTTGTTATTTCTGGAGTACAAATTCTAAGGTATCATATCCAGCATCCCTGGCTTTGCTACAGACTGAACATGTTAACTATGTGGTCCTCAGAAGTGCCATTCATCTGCTTAATTAGCCCTAAAGGAAGCACTTGTTTCAAATTAGGAGCAACAGCATTTCTGAAAAGGACATAATAGCATTAACAATGGTAACTTGTTTAAGTAATAGTGCTTTTAAAGGTGATTTTTTTAATGAGACTGACTGAACCCAGAATTATTTTCATTCACTTGGCTTTGCAGACTTCACAAGCATCCAGATCTTTATCACCACAAAGCACAGCTACCATCCTCATCATCTAGGAGGAAATTAATTGTGCAGCAATTTGTTGACTACTAGTGGAACAGGAAAGTTGTGATAGTATTGCAATCTTAACTGTGATACTAATACATAACCATTTGAATTTTCTGCCCTGTAGTTTACACAAACTAGTTTCTGTAAAAGATATTTCAACACCAGTACTCATGTATGTTTGAAGAAAATAATTGAGGCAGAGTAGGGGAGATGTAGAGAATTAGATAAAGAGAATAAGTTTGTTGACTTTAAGGACAGAATGTGTAATATTTTACTACTTGAATTATTCAAGTTAATTTGGTAGTATCTCTTCCTTAACAGTTAGCAGTCTTGATTCAACAGGTGGAACTGTAAATAGATTTGCTTCACCCTTTTAGTTTTCATGATTGTTACTCTGATTTTCTGCAAATAAGCTTAGTCTCACCTTTATACTTCAGGCTGATTTCTTTACCTGAACTTATTTATCTTCGTTCCTTTATTCCCAGGTTCTTCAAACACTTTTGAGGGAAATATGTAAATTATTTACAAATAACTGCATACATATAGTCGACACTGTACATATGTAGAGTCTGCTATCTGGATGCTGTTTTATTTTCAACCACATTTTATTTGAAGAACCAATGTTCCCTAAATCATACTCTCTATAATGTTGTCAATCATAGATGTTGGATCAATCGTCAAACAAACAAACAAAAATAATCCACACAAGACGCTGGAAGTTAATTAGTATCTCGGACCCCCGGCAAAGAGATTAGTCCAAGGATGAGTTGACATATGCAAAAGTGCTAAAACTCTAGTCTCTCTTTTGGATCAAGAGCTATAATCGTATGGGCTTCTGGTGGCTCTTTCCCACAACATAGAAAGATATGACCAGAGAATTGAAGTAAATAAAGCCGATAACCCAAAGAAGGAAACAGAGCTGATTGACGGCAAAAGAGAGAAACAACCCAAACCTCATTTTTTAACTCTTAGATTTAGCAGGGCCCACAGGCAACTATACTCTTAGATCCTCAATATTCATGAGCCAATTATTCTCTTTGTTTTGCTTAAACCACTAAAAGTTAGGTTTCTGTTGCCACAAAGAGACTTATAACCAATACATGTATGAAACTTACCTTCAAAATTATGTTCTAACATTTCATATTAAGCTGCACTTAATTGGTACTTAATAAACATTTGTTGATTTTAAATGAACAGTAGTTATATATTAGAACCAATATGCTACAGAGAATGTGGACAGAACTAACCATGAGGATGAGAATATTGGTGATGATGATAGGATGTGACATGAAGGTTTTCAAGGGTAAAAAATTCATTAGCAATGTTAGAAGAGCCTTCCGTTAGAACACAAAGCTATTCTTCAGTCTTTAGCCACAATTTTCTTGTGTTGCAAATATGATTGCAAAAAACTTAGTTGGGTTCATATATGCAAAGCATCATTAACTTTGTGGAGAAATTTTATTTTAATATACTTGTTTAAAGGCATAGGCAGCATACCTAGATGGGGTCATTTTCTTGTGATTTGGCTTAATGATTGATCATTCGAGAAGCCTTCCCTTCCTCAAGTTTTGTCACTACAGAATGCAAAACCATTACTCACTGACTCTTCTCATTCATTAAGAGATTCAAATTAGCACGACCAAATCTCATCACAACTACATAGACCCAGTCTACATCAAATTATATACCTCAGTGTACTCCAGAAGCTATTTTAGTGGTTTGAGTCACGTAAAAAGTTTCACAGCAGCATAGAATACTGGAGAGAAAGAATTGTTTAGTAGTTGAAAGCACTGCTCCTATGTTAAGGCTTAGCTTTCATATTTCAGCACCCCTACCTCGTAATAGCGTCGCCATGAGCAGGTTACCTAGCCTGCCCACAATTGATCCCCAACCCAAAGAATGGGAATGATAATAGAAAACCCCCAAAGAGTTGTTGTGGGGACTAAATAAGAAAATGCTAAAAGGCTGTCTTCCAGGAATACTAAGCTCTTCCTAAATGCCTGAATATATAAATGTGTGCATGTGTTTTTTAATAGAGCCCAATATTAGAGCTGTAAAAAATAATGAAAACTGTAAGATCTCTGTTTATTAATGGTAAAACTGAAGCTCAGAGTAAAAAAGAATCTGGCCCAAGATGGCAGAAGCAGAGCTAGGCCCAAAGCCTTCAAATTCAGTGAGCTCTCCACTGAACTCCCAGGCCTTCTTTTCAGAGCCTGCAGACACAAACCCAAAAGCCAATCATCACCATAAAGACAAATGGCAGGTTGGAACCTGTCTGGGAAAACCACACACACACACACACACATCCATTCACACTCACATTTTAATCTTCACTCAGCTAACCTTAAAACGAACTACTCTGCTCAGCTACTCACAGATTTCCCTGTTTTTCAGATTTCTCTGAAATGTAACCATTATCCCTCTGTTTTGTGTTCTGCCTGTAGAATCCTCTCTCTTTCAACCTGTGTGTGGATTAGTGTGTGTGTGCATTATTTCTAGTTGAACTCATGTTCGTGGTTATGCATGTACTGACCATAAGAACACTATGACTAACGTAAGGGGGTCATTAAGTTTCTGGTAGCCTCGCCTTACAAGCCTGATTCAAGTGGGATCCTGAAGGTTTTCCAAAGTGCTTTTCAATGCACTGCTCTTCACCCTGCCTCCATCCTCCACAAAATATGATTCCTGGGTTTGTCACCATAGCAAGAGGCCATGTGGGATACGGGAGATACAGGTCATAGGGCCCTGCTTTCATGGTTGGAGCACCATTATCCAGCTTGCAGGAAGTAGGGCAACAGCTCCAAGAGGAACTCAGTTCAACTTCACAAATTTGATGTTCATTTTTAAAAATTGGCTTTTTGGTGGCAAACATTTTTTTTCTTGAAAAAAACACTTATCTCAGCCTGGAAAAAGCCTTTTCAATTTCTTTAAAATGTTCTGTAATGAGGCGGCAACTTGCTTTTTCTTTTTTCGTTCCAAAGCAATTGGCTTTGATTCACTTTTGGTTTTTTATATCGTACTTAAAAAGCCCTAGCTCCTGAATCAATAATACAGGACTGCATTTTCTGTCCTAAACAATTATTTACAGAGAGTGGGAACACTTGTAATTTAACATACCACTTAGGCAGTACAGGAGTTGAGCTGCTTACCTGTTAACTCAATAGAATAGGGATAAAATAAGCCATCATGGACAAGAAAAAGAAATCAGACCATAAGGTACCAGTATTCTAAACATCATCACTTTAGGAACCAGAAGAAACTTCTAGGTTCAGAGTAATTGGAGAGAAAACAATATTACAAGGTTAGGTTTACTGATGGCGAGAATGTCAAATTGTACAGGTGCTGAGCCATATTGAAAATGTATCATTATAAATGAATAAAACTATTCTTAGGTTTATTAAAAATGTTATTCTTAAGACAGGGTGTCATTGTGTCACCCATGCTGGAGTACAGTGGGTTGATCATAGCTCACTGCAGCCTCAAATTGTTGGGCTCAAAGAATCTTCCTGCCTTAGCCTCCCAAGTAGCTGGGATTACAGGTGACTCCTGACAATAAACACAACTATAATTTTTGAATTGTTGGCTATCATAACAAATCCACAATGCAGATCATTTTATATGAGTATTCTTCACCACACCATGTAAGTCTCTACCCACTATATTTATTTATGACCAAGGCTCTGATCTGTAGTGAACAAAACTCCCTCGGTGTCTAAAAGTGCTGTAGCAAATGGCTAATGGAGAGGGTTTCAGAAATGTAATAGGTAAAAAATTACTAAGGCAAGAAAGATGAAAATGCCTATATATGGACCAGAAGGTCAAGAGACTCTTAATAGCAGATCTATCCTAGATGTGAGTAAAATCTAACAGTATCATACCACAGGCTGGAAAATAGACTTCATCTCAGAAGCCACTTCTAATGTACTGTTTTAGCTTTCATGGAGTGATATGTTGAAAGGAATTCTGAGGCTGCTTGTATGCTTGATACAATCCTTTAATAATTTCTATCATTGGTGTAGAAAGGGAAGGAGGTATGGTGACACATGAGCACTTTTACTCTTGTTCTGAATAACTTCCTTAAGTCCTCCTTTACTAGCTAGAACTAAGCTTTTATGCAATAAAGATTTGTTTAATGAATGTATTAATAAAGTAAGGTTGCCACCTTATTATTGTTTTCCTTCTTGAATGCCATATCCCAATTCTCCTTTGAGTCCCTTACTTATTTCAAGATGCAGAATAAGCAGATTCGATATTTTAAAACACAGGGAGTATTCAATTCGATGACTGCCTGGCAAACTCCTTTACTGTATTCAAATCTCTGCTCAAATATCATCTTACATTGAGGTCTAACTGTCTTCTCTATTTCAAACTGCACTCATTCAATCTACTTTTTAAAATCTTTTCCCCTCATCTTCTACAATAACATCTTTATTAAGATCGTTTATCATTGCCAGTCCCCTCGGCCCCCAGATGAAATGTAAAGTCTACTACTGTAAGAATTTTTGTTTTCATCAGAAAAAAAGTCGTAGTAGGCACTCGACAAGCATTTGTTCAATGAGTAACTTTTCACAGGTAACTTTTTCTGCCCAACTAATTTATTAGCATTATGAAATTAAAGGCTGAATTATATTTCTTTTGCATTTTTCCAGGACATATAACAAGGCAGTGGGAATAGGCAATTAACGAAACGTTACTAATTGATTTTACTTGACTTAACATTTATAAACGATTTATCACACTACGCACTGCTACTGCAGCGGTAGGAAATATTTTGCATCACTTAATGTGTACTAGGCACCTTGCCAAATGATTTACAAACATTATCTCATTTAATCCTCACAAAAATTCTATTAAACAGTTACTTTCATTATCCTCATTCCACAAATGATGACAATCAAGTTTAAGGGGCTACATTATTTTTCCCAAGTAACGATTCTTGGGTTGTATTGATGACACTTGACTACAGAACTCCAGCCTTTAGCCTGCATTCAGAGAAAGCATGGATTTGGGAGCTAGTGTACACTACCTACCAGGTTGGAAGAAACTTTCTGATTCTGATTCTGCCTGATGCTGGGTGATCCACTTTCTTTATCTCCTGCCTTTTTTTTTCTGTCTGACATTGACAGATCATTTCTGCCCAGGCTAAGAAAACTGACCAAAAAAATAACTTTTATCTGCAAAGCACTTGGGTTGCCTAAAGAGAACCCTCTGTAGATGTCAAAGGTACTTAAAGGAAAATAGTAGTTCGGGCTGCTAACCAGTTGTTGTAGGGAGGCTGGATTACAGCTATCAGAAAAACTCTTAAAAAGTCACAAACCGGCTGGGAGCAGTGGCTCATGCCTATAAACCCAGCACCTTTGGAGGCAGAGGCAAGAAGATCACTCGAGGTCAGTAGTTCAAGGCCAGCCTAGGCAACATAGCAAGACCTCGTCTCTACAAAAATAAATAAATAATAAAAAATAAAATAAATAAAAGAAAAATAAAAGAAAAACTTAGCTGGGTGTGGTAGCATGCATCTATAGTCCCAGCTACTTGGGAGGCTGAGGTGGGAGGATCCCTTAAGCCTGGGAGTTTGAGGCTACAGTGAGCTGCAATTGTGCCACTGTACTCCAGCCTGGGTGACAGAGCAAGACTCCGTGTCTAAAATATTAAATAAATACGCACATACATAAAAAGTCACAAACTAAAGCTCAGTGGGAAACACCCAGTTCAAAGTGGAAGGAGCCAGAGTACAAGAGTGGTACAGCCAGTCCTTTCTGAAAGATGGCAGCCATGGGGCCAAGCAGGAGGACACTGGATACACCCACTTAGCTGAATGGGCTACAAACAGAGCCAATATTTCTGAAGCCAGTTTTTCTGAACTTGTGTTATTGAGATAGCAAAGATACCCTTAAATATGCTCCATAGATATTAAATAGACAATAACTATTATTCTAATATCTATTGTCAGCTAACAAGCATTAACTTTCAAAGCAGAAAATTAATTAACATATTCATGAATTAGAGTCCTGTTTATCTTTCTATCACCCAGAAGCGACTGAGCAAACTTTTCTTAGTTAAATCTTACATTTACTTAAGGCCTGTTTCACTGCAAAGAACAGAGGTTCACTCAGAATTGCTTTATGAAAAGAGGTATGTTGTAAGGAATCAGACGTCTGCAAAGACCACCATATAGAAACCATCATCCAGTAAAACATTACTGTAAGAGGAAAGCTGTCAGAACCCAAAGGAAGTTAGGGCTGGGTCTCACACATGCTTGTCTATTCTGACTCTCTCTGCACATTTGCTACCTTTTCTTCTAATAACCAACTTCCACCCCTTAATTTTGATATTTCGTATTATTTCCATTGTTTTCTTCCAAAACTCCCAATAGAATATTGGATCTCTTCCTCCGATCACATATATTTCTTAATCTATCTTTCACATTTTTTCATGATTTATGGGTTGCTTTCTGGGTAATTGACTCAGCCTTATCTTTTAGCTTTTTAATGTCTTTTCAGCTGTACCTAATCTGCTGCTTATCCCTTCCACTGAGTCTTTAATATCAGTCTCTATATGTTTTTCATTTTTAGAAAATCTTTTTTGCTCTTTTACAAACTAGCTTAAGTTTGTATAGCATTCTGTTATTTCACTGGGGTTTCTATTCATTCTGCCATAATTTTCTTTCTTTTAACATACTGTTTTGTTAGATTCCCATTCCTCCAGATTGTTCTATTATCTCAGATTCCCAGGATGATAATCTTCTTATTTGAAAAATAAATAGGACTTTCCATCATAGTGAATTATTCCCTGTGTGGTTTGTAAGTGTTTATGGTGTTTTGATATGTGGCAGAATTTTTTATCTGTGGTAGCTCTGTGCATTCTGAGTTATCAAAGTATTCCTCAAGAGTAGTTTGAGATTTGCTTCTTTAAGTTGGTAGTTTTATTATGATAGGTTTTATGTTAATTTCTTGGCTTACGAACTCTATATTTAATGGATGCTGAACTTTGTGTCAAAGTCTGAATTTCTTAAGTGTGATAGTTGTTTATAACAAAAAGTAGTTCCATTTTTTTTTTCTAAACATGCCCCTCATGGCCATGTTTCCTTCTTCTCTTTATAGTATGGACCTTCTTATTCTTTTCCTGCACCCAGCTGCTTCAGTTTTCAGTTACCTATCTTCAAATTTTCAAAACTGGCCTGTAACTGAACCACTTAATCTTTGATCCAGATAATACCAGTAACATGTAGAAGGGTACAACTGCTGAAAGTTTAGCCAAATACTTATTACTCACAGATTATATGCCAGACACTTAGCTAGATGCTTAGGGTGATCAACTGTCTTGGTCCATCTGGCACTGAAGGATTTCTGAGGTTATGAGAATTTCAGTACAACTAGGATAGTCCTAGGCAAACTAGAACATTTGGTTGATATGCTGGAAATAGTGATAAACAGGACAGTCTCATAGAGTTTCATGAAGCCTACAGTCTTCCTGAGAAACGGACCTAAACATGAAATTACAATTGAGATGAATGTAATAAAAACCTATATATGGTAAGTAAGAAACATACTGCAAAAATATTTTGGGGAGGGCTCTGACAAATCAGAGAAGTCCCTCTCCCTTTAAGAATTGAAGTATAAGCAATGAATTTTAAAGCTATAGTTTAAAGACCTAATATATGCCTGAAACTATCAATTTTTAAAACATGATTTAAATACCTAATATATGCCTGAAACTATCCTAGAAACTAAGGGATGATACTCAACAATGATGATAAGATCGCTTCCCTCAAAGGGATTATGATATAGAGGGATAAAAAAGTAATAATCATATGAGAAAATAAAAGGCTAAGTAATTTCAGAAAGTGGTATTATGAGGTCAGTTAAGAGACTAACTGGTGGTGGAATGGTATTAGAATTTGAACTGAGATCAAAATGATGTATAGGAGCTAACGAAGTGAAGATTTGGGGTAAGAGCATTTTTATAAAGGTAAGACCTTTGGCAACTATGAGGCCGAAATGGGTTTTAACACATTCAAACAACACTCCCCGCTTGCTTCCTACATTCCAGCTGTGTTAAACTGTATTTCCTCAAACAGAACCACCAGTTTCTTGCCTGCCTGAGAAATGTGCTGTGCTCTTTTCTTTCACCATCCTCCCGATCCCCAACTAGGGACAATTCCTTTACCTCATTTATACATGCTGTTGAAATTCACATCTTCAAAGAGACCTTCTATGGCTAGTATGTGTAAAATACCACCCACCTCCAAGGAACTGTTTAACCTAATCTTGTATTGCCCAGTACGATAGCCAGTAGTCATAGGTATCTATTTGCACTTAAATTAACTATAATTAAATAAAATTAAGAGTCCAATTCTTCAGTAACACCATCCACATTTCAAATCCTCAATAGTCACATGTGACTACTGTATTGGATAACACAGAATATTTCAATCATTGCAGAAACTTTTATCAGGTAGTACCTCTCTAACTTGTTTTATCCCCTGCTGAGCACTTGTCATCACCAGGTTTTATTTGTTTACTCATTTATTTTATTCTCCTCTAAAATCTATAAAGGCGAGAAACTTAGTATTACCTTTTTTTATTTATGTATTCCAAGTGGTTAGAAGAGCACCTGACACTAATTATAAGCTAATTTGCTGAATTAATTTTTTAAAAAGGCTTGTATGACTAGAAGACATAAGATAGTAGAGGGATCATCCCTGTTGTCTAGGGTCTTGTCCATCAGAATTTTCATTTTTGAAAAGTTTTTGAGTTAAACTATTTTAAATGTTCAAATATACAAGTCCATTGTGTTGGTCAATAAATCAACACTTTAAAATAATGTCATTTTAACCATTCTGGCATCCCCTTTCACTCCCAGAAGTGTCCTGGTATGCCCGATACAGTATATTATTCTAGCTAAGCGAAAATGCATTATGAGACAAGAGCTAATAGGAGTATGAGTTTTACCTGGCATATACCATGTGAGTCATATTTATTTGGCTAAACTTTCAGCAGCTATACTCTTCTACTCATGACTGGTGTTAATGTTAACTGGCTCAAAGATTACATGGTTCAGTTAGAGATTAGTATTAAACACTTGAAAGTATGTAACTAAAGATAGAAGCAGCAAGATAACTAAAGAGTGAAGCAGCCAGGGATAGGAAAACACTAAGGAAGTCCACGATATAGAGAAAGGGAGACCACATGGCCATTAGGACCATGTTAAGAAAACTATGGAACTACTTTTGGCTATAAACAACCATCACATTTTTGAAATTTGGACTTATACTAAGTTCAGAATCCATTACATTTAGAGTCCATAAGCAAAGAAATTAACATAAAATCCATCTTAGTAAAACTACTATCTGCAGCAACTTGAATAAGCTAATCTCAAGTTACTCTTTAGCAATACCTTAATAGTTCAGAATGCACAGAGATACCACAGACCAAAAAAAATGCATATTTTATTCTAATTAGAACTGAAAGCTATTGGAGGTTCAATATAGGATAAGATTTACCTGATTTTAAAGTTGAGATGAAGTAAGCCCAGGCACAATAAAAAACTTATTGGGAAGAATAGATTTCCCAATAATTGGCTGTGATATACATAGTCTCAGACAAGAGAGAGGTAGATGGGTCACAGTAGTAAATAATAATAATAACAATAATAATGTGGCAAAACATAAAACTCAATCAGTAGGCAGAGATCAACTCATGGGGGCTTTGAAGAGCATGTATAATAGTTGGGACTTTAGCATAGGGGGAAGCTAGAGAAGGAGTTTAAGCTGAGGGGCAATATCACTGGTTTCACCTTTCAGAGAAATTGCTTTGGAGGCCATGAAGAGAACGAAAGAAGGGGAGATAATAATGGTGGGCTGTGAAAGCACATAGATGGTCCTTAGGCAGCCCAGGTAAGAGCAGATACTATCGTAACCTAATGCTATGGCAGCAAGATGGAGAACTATGGGTGGGTTAGAGAGGTATTTTGAAGTTATAACTTACAAGTCTGAGTAACTATTTATGGGCTATAATAACCATATATTTTGACTTGAATGATTGCATGGATGTTGGTATAATTTACTCAAACAAGTAGCTCAAAAGAGGTAAATTGGTTGAAGAAGATAAAGAGTTCAGTCAACTTCTAGTCTAGGCACCTGCAACCCACCTAAGTTGAAATGTCCAATTGATTATTAGATACAAAGGCTGAGAGAAAGGAAAAAAAAAAATTGCACATTTGCAGCTCCAGGCATACAGCTGTTAAACAACAGGAACATCTGAAGTCACCTTCTCCCTAAGGGATGGTGTAACTCCCAAAATAACATTTTTAGAAATATAAAGGATCTTAGAGGTCATTTAGTCCAACTCTCCTATTTCTCAAATGAATAAACTATTTATCTAGAGAGGGAAAGTGATTTGTTTAGGACCACTTAGAGAGTAAGCTGCAGAGAGAGAGTATGTCAAAACAGTCCAGCATTTTTATACTATGCTGTATATCTAATTATATATTGGAATTAGCACTCCATAAAATAAATTTACATCTTAGCTTACTTTATAAGTATATGTAAAAAGTCTCTGACTTCCAAAAGATCACATTACACCTATAAATTGGTACAAGAATACTGTGTGATTATGATTAATTATAATCTATAAAAGTTCTAGTTATTGTTGTTATTAATTAGTTTAATGAAGCATTAATATAAATTGAAAATATGATACAAGTAAGGTTTTAATTTTAGAAATCAATATCTCATTAAGAAGTTATTGCTGTATCTATACACATCACTAGATTAATCTCCCAGTGTAAAAGAAGCAACACCCCAAATAGCAGAAAGTACTTAGATTCATGAAGCATTTTTATTTTTAATGTATTTAAAATAAATATATTTTAGTTCTGTAGAAAATATATAATGGCTCTGATTATATCTCAGCCTCAAGTTCTAGCAAGTCTTGTATACAATCCCTTTCATTCTTAATCTTTGTGATATTGAAAATGTTTGAGCCATTTAATAATTATAGTTTAGTACAACACACACACACACATCAAAATATGTTTTTAAAATGGTTATTATTTTCTGTGAGTTAGCCCAGAATTATTATCAATAAGTAAATATGCTGTTTTGTTTTCTTCTAAGCTATGGAAAAGGTCAGAATTAATGTCCAGTGTCAGAAATTTTAAAAATTAAATCAGGAAAGGAGCATAGGAATCATCAAGAGACCCTTGTCATGTCTCCAACCTCATCCCCCACATGTCTCTTGATCTCTTCACATTCTAGTTACATTGATCTTCTTCATGTTTCTTGAGCATGGCAAAATTACTCTCCTCCACCACCACTCACCCTGCCTGGTAGGATGTCTCCTCAGATCTTTCCATGGCTAAACCATTTTTATCATTCAGGCATTGACTCAAATTTCACCTTCTCAGAAGTAATCTCTACCCACCCTACCTAAGGTAAATTTCCCCCACCCCTAGTTATTCTCTAAACCAATTTTCTATTCTATTTATTTTTACAGTAGCTATCACCTTCTGTCAATTATATATTTGTTTGCATATTTTCCCTTGCTTTTCCAACTAGAATGCGAAATTGAATGGAGCAAAGATCTTGTCTGTCTTGTTCACAGTTGTATCCACAGTGATTAGTTTCAGCACTTCATACATAGCAAGACTCCATAAACGTTTTTCAATAAGTGAATCTAATATATCTTCTTCAAATTTGGGAGTCTGTGGCCCACTAACCAATAATAGTGCTGAGGCAAAAGCCCTAATTTTCTAATTTAAAGTCAAGAGCTCTTTTTATCACACATATTACCTCTATCCCATTTCTAACAGTTATTCTAAGGACATTTAAATATTTCTGAAAGTGGATAAATAATAATAATGTGATGGATGACATTTATTGAATGCCAATTAAGCTCCAAGCATTGCATTAAGTGTTTTACCTGCTTTCGCACGTTTAATCTTTGCGATAAGTTTATGCCAGTAAATCCTAAATCCTATTACTAGATTGGGGGTCGGAGGTGGGGTGGGGAGAGAGACAGAGACTCAGATAGATTTAAGTAAGGTATCCATGTTCACACTGCTTTTTTTTTTTTTTTTTCCTTCAATTCCAAACACTGATACTGTAATTGCTATGTTGAATGAACTTTACATGGTAATTTATTGGGCATTTGGGGTAAAAAGCATGCTCCAAGAATAAAAAACCTGAGGACACATAAATATCACAACAAATCAGGCTGGCTAGATTTATATTATTTGCAAGTCACAATGTGATGACAAGAGTGGCAAGAGTTTTCACTAGGTTATTTCATATTGATCACTAGACCACTGGGCTGCTGGAAAGGTCTATGGCCTGAGGCTTACTGATAGATTGTCCATCACCATAAATTCTCAAGGGCTTAATGGTGAAGTGTCAGCATTTGGGCCCCAAGGATAAAAAGATTAGTAAAACTCACAAGCCCATATTTCACATGTATTTTCTATCCTAAAATAAAGTAACTCCAAATCCTACATTTATCAAATTGATTTTCTGTGTGTTAATGTCAGAATTTACAGATTTCCTTTCAAGGTCCTCAAAAATCTCTAAATGTTATAATAAATAATATACTTACAAATTATTTAATTTAGGGAAAAAGAAAGATTCTCTTTTAATTCTCATTTTCAGGGTTGGACAAAGTTTAAGAAATAGAAATATTCTCCCCATCCAAAACTAAAATGGGAAAGGTGGGAACCCATTGAGTCCTGAGTTATTTGTATTTAGAAGTAACTTGAGGCAATTCAGATTATTAAAAATATTTGGAGACTGATTTCATACTTGAGATTTTTATAATATCTAAAATTAAATAATAGTAATGTATTAATATACAAATAATTTTAATATCTTAGCTCCCTCTTTCAAGGAGCTTAAGAATCTTTGACAACATCCCTAAACTTGTATTTACTTCATCCCTAAAGAGAACTGGTTATGGTCTATCTATTAGGAATAGAGTTTTCCATTTAATTATGTGTAGGCAGGACAGCAGTGTGGGAAAAAAAAAAAAAAAAAAGAGGAGGGCATTAATTACAATCTCCTTGGGCAACATTGTAAGAAAGATTAGAGCTTGTGATGCTTCAGTTTCCTCACATATAACAACACAGAAGTTGAAATGATGACCTCAAAGGTGACTTTCTTCCTCAGGTGGACTTAACCTTGGACCTAAGGACTGCCTCTTGTCTCACCTCATGCAAGGCCTTTGAATTAAATTCAAAAGGTTATAAAAAGACTGACATATATTTTAAATACATGTGTATGTCCATTACCACATTTTTTTGTTCTGAGTTAAGGGACAATAGTTTTATTCTACTGGATTCTAAAAAGTGTTTATAACAACTCCACTGCTCTAATCTTAAGAGCCACTATCTAATTCTATCTATTAGAGGCAGTATCTTATAGTGGCTAAAATAACATATTCTGGAGTCAAACTCTTAGGTTTCCTTTCGACTCTTCAAAATACTAATTTTCTGACCTTGAACAAGTTACATAATTTCTTTTTATTTCAGTTCTCTTGTCAATAAAAATAAAGGACAATTATAAAATATTCTTTGTAAGGTTGCTTTAAAGAATTAAGAAGATATTATATAGGGAAAATGCTTGGCACATAATAAGCACTTGATGCTGTTTCTGTTTATGTTTTAAAATAAAATTTCCAATGGTTCAGATCACATGTTTACCTTTCTTATATGTAAGTAGAGAATAACAGAGCTTTTAAGTATTTGTCAAATGAATGAATGATTGAGTCAATGAATGGATAAACTAAGGCTTTTGAGTAAGTAGTTTAATAAATATCTAACCTCAGAGATGAGCCAAAATTGTGCTGAATAATGAAGGAGCATTAGAGGAAAACACTGAGGAAAATGCTTGGTCACGTCATCTTCATGTCATTTTCTTTCCCTAGTGCTAGAGCCATCATCCAATCTTCCTGTGCAAATAAACAGCCTGCTTAGAATTATCTCTGTTTTATTTCTTTGCTCTCACAAGTATATTTTTCCCGAAATCTCTAACCAAAATGTACTGTCTAGCTAATGATTTTTAAATAGCTTAAACTAATCTCCCCAGTATATACTCTATTTTGAGCCTTTTTTCTTCGATTTTCTTTCAGAATGTTAATTCTAAGTGTTATACAGATACATTAATACTCACAAAAGAAAGTGATAGAAAAAATGTGTGTGTGCACTCTCTGCGTGTGTGTATGTGTGTTATGTTCCTGTAGACTAATTGCAGCACTGTTGTTACTATTTCAATTATTAGTAGTAAGTATTTAGCAGACATCTGTTAACACTGGGGTTTTAGGCAGGCTTGTTCTCTAACAGCAGGAGATCTGAAATAATGATCACTGAATATTAAATTCACCTTTGAAATGCATTTTGTACTCAAACATTTTGAGACATTTCTCACACTTCTTAATTATTCCAAACTTGAGACATGGTTTAATATGTTAGAAAGAGTCAAACTCAAAGTGGCTTTAATTCTAGTGCTTGCTCCTCCTCTAATTAACAATTAGAGTTCTGAACAACCCTTAAACTCCCCAGGCCTTGATCTCCTCATGTATAAAATCAATGATGGGAGGAGTTGGCTAGATAATCTCTACATTACAGGTCAAATAATCCTGTGATCCTAGCTCTGAAAAGGAAGTCAATGACATGAGTATTGAAAAAGTAAGTCCCATTGAGTTGCTCTTGCTAAATCAACCTGGAGATTTCTGTACGTTATTTTTCCTTTCAAGGATGAACATGGAAAAATAGCATAAAAAATACAAATTATCACTTTTAAGTACTTATTAAAACCAACCCTCACGTTACCCAAGCCCATGTAAGAAATAGGTGCAAGAATATGTACCCGGCCATTTTATGCCTACCTTAATCACTGTTTATATCCATCCATCAAACATTTGATGATCATTCACTATGCAGCAGTCATAAGACACAGAGATAAGTTGTACATAAGTCCAGTCCTAAGTACCCACAATAACAAAGATTTAAGATGATACTCAAGGTGACTTCAGCAAGATGGCAGAACAGAAAGCCTCCTAACCTTCAAAAACAGTATTCAACAACTGTACAAGGATCAATTCCCTTTGTGAGAAATCTAGAAAAAAATTAAGAGGCCTCTGCCTTTCAGTGCAATACCAACCCATCTAAGCCAGTAGATTAATTTGTGGCATCTACTTACCCTAGCTGCTCCCTGCAGCTCAATGTAGAATGACTGGAGACAAATCCCAGCTCCAGGCTTCTCTCTAGGGAGGGAAACAGAAGACAAAATATCCATCCAATGTGCAGAATTTCTACCCAACAGCAGCAGAACATACATTTTCCTCAAACACACATTTACAGACCACATGTTAGGCCACCAAGTGGGACTTAAATATAAGAATATTGACATAATACCAAATATCTTTTTAATAAAATGAAACTAAAAATCAAGAGCAAAATCAATTTGAAAATTCACAAATATGTTTAAGTAAACAACATACTCCTAAACAATCAATAGGTCAAAGAAAAAATCAAAAGGATAATTAGAAAATATCTTGAGACAAATGAAAGTAAAAACACATCAATACCTATGGAATACAGCAAAAACAGTGCTAAGAGAGAAGTTTATAGGGGTAAATGTCTGTGTTAAAAGAAAAAGAGATCTCAAATAATCATCAGAGCTTTATACCTTAAGAAACCAGGACAAGAACAAACTAAATACAAAGATAGAAGATGGAAGGACATAGCAAAGATTAGAGCAAATATTAACCAAATAGAGAATAGAAAAACAGTAGAAGAAAATCAACAAAACTGAGGTTCTTAAAAAAAAAAAAAAAAAAAGACAAAATTGGAAATCTCTAACTAGAAAAACTAAAAAAAAAAAAAAGAGAGAGAGAGAGAAAAAAAAAACACAAAGAAAATTAGAAATGAAAGAACTGCTGCAATAGGCCTTTAGTAATGTGGTGGTAAGTTGTGGGCGGAGGGGAAGTTTACTATAGTCCTGTAATTAGGTCTTGTTTTCTAGTGGAACTGTGCCTTTGGACTATGAACCATATAAGTGCTTCTCAATGTTTTACCCTCCCTTTACGTGAGACAGGATGGCTATAGTGGGCTGGTGTTGAGTAATTCCTTTCTCCCACATGGAAGGATAGAGGGGGCTGGAGTTGGGAATCTCCTTCTCCAAGGTCAGTTAAGCTCTCGTAAAACCCCAGCAGGTTAGGCACTGGTTAAATCTGTTTTCCTGACTGCAAAACTTGAGAACAAAAGAATATTCTGATATATCTCAAATGGTTCATTTTCCCCTCCCACTACCAAAAGCACAAGAGGATTTTTCTCTGATATTCACTGTGAGGACTTTGTGGAACTCTAAGAGATAAAGCTTGTGAAAGCATGCCCCCTCTCCCCTGAAGATTGGATCTCCTTGGAGTTTTTAGCACTTAGTATTGTTCACACTGAGCCTCAAGCAATTTTTCAATTACAGTTCAGGTTTCCCTGCCTCGGCATTGGTTCCCAAAGGGGTTTCTGCTCTTGGGTTCCTGCTCTGGTAAATTGTCATTCTCTGTATTCACCTATCAGTGTCTTTGATTGTGGGGACAGTGGTTTGCCCTGTAACCTCTCTTCTCTTAAGGATAGAAGAAGAGCTGAATTTTCACTTTGTTCAGCTTTTTAACTTCATGTTAGGGCAAAGTTGTGACTTCCAAGCTTCTTACATGTTGAACCAAAAACCCAGAGCACCTGATACACAAGTTTTAAAAATTGAAACAAATTAAATATCCTTCATAAAAAGGTTAAATTTACCATGGTTCATGGAATATGGTAAGATGGAGTATGAAGCAACCACTATAAATGATGAGGTACATATTTATTGACAAAGAAAGATATCTACACTACTTAAGTGGAAAACAGAGTATAAAAATGTATTTATAAATAATTCTTTGTTTCGGCCGGGCGCGGTGGCTCAAGCCTGTAATCCCAGCACTTTGGGAGGCCGAGGCGGGTGGATCACGAGGTCAGGAGATCGAGACCATCCGGGCTAACATGGTGAAACCCCGTCTCTACTAAAAATACAAAAAACTAGCCGGGCGTGGTGGTGGGCGCCTGTAGTCCCAGCTACTCGGAGGCTGAGGCAGGAGAATGGCGTGAACCTGGGAGGCGGAGCTTGCAGTGAGCCGAGATCGCGCCACTGCACTCCAGCCTGGGTGACACAGCGCGAGACTCCGTCTCAAAAAAAAAAAAAAAAAAAAAAAAATTCTTTGTTTCAAAAGATACTATATGTGCAAACATATATATATAAAATGCATGAAATCTGGTATTATATACACAAAAATATTAATACAAGTTTTCTTTGGAGAGTATATGATGAATACTTTTTCATTCTCTTCTTTATGTTTTTCTGCATTTTATTTGTCTGTTACAATCAACATGCATTGCTTTTAAAACCAGGCTTTATATGTGTGTGGAGAGGGAATGTAGTAATGCTGCATAAATTAATAGCCACAGCCTCACATGAATAAGTTGATCACAACTTGAAAGCCTGTGAAGTGAAGGAGTGACATTATCTTCTTTCAAGAAGGGAAGACCTTCTTGAAATTCTGTGTTGCAGTCTCATTTTCAGCTTTATCTCCCACTCCTTTTTCTCCGTGGATGTCCTCCAGGGACCCCTGAGTCTCTGGGATCCTAAGTCTCTCTGTTTTTAGAGTATCTATAGCATTTAATGTTCATAGGTCTCATCCACACTTATCTATTGCCTTTAGTTATTATCTCTCTCTTATGTACCTATGTTTTGCCTCTTGAACCAGTCTATATGTTCTTCATGGATAGGTCTTGTACAATGTCTAAAATGAAAATGGTACAAATAATAATAATATATAATAGTAAGGAGTAAAAATGACCACTTACTGAGGATCGTTTTATTCTAGGCATTGTCCTATGGACATATGTTAACTTACTTTATGTTCATAGTAATTCCATGAGGTTGGTATGATTGACCCCATTTTACAGATGAGGAAACGGAAGCCTAGGGAAATTAAATAACTCTCTCTGGGTCATAGATCCAGTAAGTTATTGAAGCAGAATCCTCTATAGCACTCATCACAAAGCTCTCTATATTAGCAAGCACTCGATAAAGAATGGTAAATGCCATGTTTGTTAGGCATCTTCTATCTCAGGCTACTGGAAATAAATTTTGTTTGAAATTTCTAGACCCCCTACACCATGGCCTAAGCAAGTACAGTGCTAGCTGCCCATAGTTCAAGTGCACCCTTAAGTATGCAGACATGCTCTGCCACAAGCAGAATTCCAGGTGTGTACAGACCTTTGGTCTTTGCTAAGTTTAGGGTCAAGATGTCCCAGAAGAATAGGCAGGACTGACTGAGATTTACTCAGCTGTTTACAGATTTTCAACATTATTCATCCTGTTCACACTATACCTTGTGGTTTAATTCACATCCAATTCGTCTCTGTTTTGTGTTTGTTTTTGTTTTAAAAGATTTTAGTCTCCATCATTTAACCAGTCATTGACTTGCACACCCCCGTGGGTATGCTTATAGTGTTCCTTCATCTTAGAAACCCTCCTCCCCGTCTCTTGTCTACATTAACGTTTTTTACTGAGACTTCTAACCCAGTTCAAATGTTATATTTTCTCTGTAACTCTCCTGGACCTTTCTACCTTGAATCCTTATCTCTGCATCTAAGTTCTATGCAGCCTTTGTCACAATGTATTATAATTATTTCCCTAGGTGTGTGTGTCCTCCACTAGACTGTCAGCTCTTTGAGGGCAGAGTAGAGTGTCACTTTACATTCCATGCCTCCTGTATAGTAAGTACTTACTAAATGTGTGTTAAATTGAATGGGACTAGGAAGATACAAAGACCATGGTAGAGTTAAGCTAGCCATGCTTTAGGCCAGTAATTTTCCTCTCTCTGATGTGATTCTCTATTTCTAGCAATGAATTTAAAAAACGAAATAATTCTGAGTTAGGAGACGCTAAAGGGAAACATTCTAGTTTTCACAGTTTATCTTTTTATGTAGGGTGAGTATTGTTCTGAATTTGTAAAATATCAGGCAAACTCTTGTTAAAATCTCTGTATCAAAACTTATACCAATGCCAAGATTATTCTTGAAAAATATTCTATATTAAATTAACCATTCCCTTCCATTAGTAAAAATAATTGAAAACTGAAGCCAACCAAAACAACATTTAAAGCACATACATAAGATTTAGAGGCATGGAAATCCATGAACCAAGCTGCCACTGGATGTCCTAATAGCAATCCTTTCTCCCAGATGTATTTATTAAACGTTTGTGAATTGCTAAGTGCTGTCAAACGTCTTCTAGAAAGAAGGACTGGATAGTCACCTTCCTCATGAGAGGGACTGTGCCAAGAGCAATATTGCTCATGTCATTAGTGTGTGGGGAGGAGATGTTGTGAACCCTCTTTGAGAGGTTATAGGAAAGTTGCTCTGCAACTGACAAAGCATCTTCATTCTCATTACTGGAAATGCCAAGTGGGAAGGAAGTGGGTCAGAGTGTCCCTCACTCTCCTTGAGATTGCATCATGAATAGTTTCTGGCCTTTGTCATTCAATGACTGTTTCAACTTCTTTTATTCTGTATTGAACTATATGTTCAATACAGAGCACAAGTAGGACTTTTTACAGTAGAAAGCTTTCTCTAATTCATTCTCATTAATCTACTGTAAAAAATAATGACTCCTACTTTGGCCAGTCTCTTGGCCCCGTCATCTAATTGAGTTTTCTGAACAAGAATCAGGTCAACAGGCATCAGTCACTTTGTCTCTTTGTTTTTACCCCCAGACAAAATGTGAATAAAAAGTCATTGAATTCTGTTTTTATAGAGAAAACTGATTCTGAAAAACTCATCTACTTTAGGACTTGAGTCACTCCTTACAATGTTTAATTCTTTAAAATATAGTAACACCACTGACACATACACACACACTCAAACTTCCCCTAAAGAGTTTATCTTTGAAGTAGTTTATCCAAAGCCTTTTTCAAAACTAATTACTAGCTGAAAAATATAATTATCCCTTCTCAGGTAGTCACAGCATCTCAAAATTTTAGGGCAGGAAGGCAACTTAGAAATAATCTTAATCAATTCTTTTATTTCAAAGACAAGGAACAATTTCATAGGGTAACCACTATCCCACTGTTAATGACAGGACTCAACCTAGAACCTGAGCCTCCTAACTCTGAGCAGGACATTCGTGTTTAATTAGCTTTTTGTGCAAAAGGGGAGAAAACTGATAGATTGAGCTGTAGAAACAGTAGAATCATAATATGCATTTGATTTTAATTTGCCTATGTGGATAAAATAATTACACATAATCAACAAAGAGAAAACCCTCCAATTTCCAAAGAAAAAATGGCTAATGTCAAAATAAATCCCTTGGCCTAATGGTAGGGGTCATGTTCAGAATATTGGTAGGGCACACATGTTTTGATCAAACAAATGATTCATTAGGTTGGAATCAGTTTGTTATGAAAAATGCCAAAACAACCATTTAATTCAGTAAAACTGGATAAATCACTGAGAAAACAATTCCAAATTGGTCCATTCAAAAGAATTGAATGTAATATGTAACTAGATCTAGCCAGAAACTAAAAGAGCAAACAAAAAATGGGAGCACAGCACCAGAATCTTAGCAAACCACAGACATAAAGAAAGAAAGGAAACCATCTGGGGATGTGTTAAGACACCTTTTAGAGTACATGACTTCCCCCATTCCTTCTTAATTTCTCCATCCAAAAATGTGGGCTTTTGGTATGGATGCTTATATACTTTGAACAATGGTCCTACCATGCTTGACTACACCAGAGCAGATCACCTGAACCAAGCTGAGGCAATAAGTACCCCTCTGGCAGTTGGAATTGAGACAAGATAAGTCCGCCTCAGTGTGTGACTGAAACCCTAAAAAGCAACAAGAGAGGGTATGAAGATGTGTGCCTTCCATACGGACTGAATAGAGGGAGAGCTAGTTCACTGAAAAGTTAGCAGACAGGCAAAAAATAGAGTTTCTTATTATAATAATTGCTATCAGAAAAATAATCAGTAGCCCATGATACAGCATTATAAAGTGAGCGTAAGTCATGAAAGTGATGATCAGAAATTTTTTAAGTGAGACCCAATGGATGAGGAGCCAGCCAAGCAAGGAGCTACATGAAAGATATTTTAGGGAACATAGATACTGTGAGCAAGGGCCATGGAGTGGGAAAGCTTCTCACTTTTATGGATCTGGAAAGGGCACGGTGATTGGAGCACAGTGACTGAGAGAGACAGAGAATGAGTTTGAAGGTACTTTGTCCCATTTGCCCAGAGCAGTATGGATTTAATTCTGTCACTAAATATTGTCATTCATAACATTTCTTGTACATTCCTTGTACTATCCAAATGCCACAGTTTTGATAATGAATTCAGTGATTGTCCTATTTAAAGGTAAGAAATTTATATTTTCTTCCACAGGCAAGGGAAACCATGGAAGATTTTGAGCTTGCAACTGCCAGCATCAGATCTATATTTTTGAAAGATCATTGTAGTAAAGAGTACAAATTAGAAAGCCGAAAGTACAATCTATGGATAACTGGGCTTTGGCTCTAATTTGGTATTAGTTTTCTTTCCCATTTTCATGTCCTTCATGTATTCAGGGACAGGAGTTGATGGGTAGGCTTCTGAAGAGACACATTGTTGAGTTCTAAATAGCAAATGCATACAACTGCCATCATGGACAGAAGAGGACACAGAACATTCAGGACACACCAGTACAAAACAGAAAGGGTCCAGGAGCCCGGATTACCAAGATGATTATATCAGTTCTCCTTGTAGTCATATCCTCAGGACAATTATATAAGAATATTCACTCATATCTATTTAATGCTCTCAATTAAAGATAATTCTTCTGTAAAAAACTGCAAGCACAATCCTTTACCAAAGTCAGAGATGAAAGAAAAAATTATATGAGGATTCAAAAAATGATTCCACATATAGCTCCTGAGTTCTGCATAAGATCAAAGATGATTTTGAAACCCCTGAAACAGGCATGTCTTTAAACAGAAAGTATGCGTGGCAATCATCAGTCCCCACAAATAAACATAGTTATGAGGAAAGAAAGATTACTAATTTAAAAAATATTGCTGGCTTTCAATCATACTAGCTGAAGAAAATTAAGACAGATAAAGTTGGTTTCCTTTTTTAAATGCGGGACTCCTCTCCACACTCCCTACTTGACTTGGGTGGCTATGGAGAGTGATAAGGAATTGCTTTCACAAATAAGCATCACCAAGAGCTCTGTGGGGTTGTCTTTAAAGAAGTAAGAAGGTCAAATCAAGGGTGATGGCTGTATACACAGAAGAAAAGATTGTGGTGGTTTGTAAAGGCATCTCCAAACTCCATGGTGTTCCAAGTCGTAGTCTATTCTAAATCTAATTTATAGGTTTGGACTATTTTAGAGATGCATCCTTTCCCCAGCCCAATCTCTCCACTTTTATATTCCTCATATCCCACTCCACCACAAAAGAAACAATATATTGCTTCTTCAAACAAAGATATCAGCCTATTCCCTTTATCAAGAGCAATTTTTTTTCTTTTCTCTTTTTTTTTTTTTTAAAAAAAAGGTTGCATAGTCCTAAAGGATGCAATGAAAACAAGAGAAAAAGTAGAATTTCCACAGAAGTATAATTTCTACAGTATAAGTATCATTAAAAGTGCATATATATATATATATTCTACCTGGAAAAGAGGTGACCTAGAATTGTGACATTATACAAACATTGCTCAATTCAATTAAATAAATGCATACAGAGTTGTCGTCTGTGCCCCAAATCATGCTAGGGTCCATGAGCAAGATGGAAGGAACCTAAAAAATGTTCCATGCTCTCAAGATTATGATATATTTTTGCAAAGTGTCTGCAAGGAAGAAAAAGCATTGGGGCAGGAACAGGAAATACATCTATATGAGCTGGGGTGGTGGCAGGCGGGGGGAAATCCCAAAAGATATATAGAAATTGAACCAGCATTTGTCACAAGGCGATCCAAAGATCACCTGCATCAGAAATAGTTGGGATGCTTACACAAATACAGATTCTCAGATCCCTTTAGAAGCTGAGTAAATCAGATTTTCTGCAGATGGGACCTAGAAGGCCAATAAAATTATATAATTCTCCTGCTAAAAAGCCTCTAAACAAAATAAGAACAAAATTCAAATACTTTACTGGGACCTACACAATCTGGCACCTGCTTGATTCTCTGTCCATCATCTTTCCAATCTGCTAGTCTCTATGCCCACCCCAAACACATACATCTCACTCTTCAGTTAGCCTCGAGTTACACTGATATTCTTTCCAGTCCCCAAGTGGCAAAGATTCCCTATATTGTCTCCTGACTTACTTGCCATGTTTCCTTGTTGGGAAGCTTTCTATCATCACCCTAGCTAGTGTTGGCATCTTAACAACACCACCATTTTCTATGTCACTAACCTGTATTATGTTCTTTATAATATTTTATCAGTTTTCTGTTGTTGCTGTAACAAATTGTCACAAACCTAGTAGATTAAGACAATACAACTGGATTATCTTACAATTCTGTAGTTCAAAAGTCCAAGTATCTTACTAAGGTTAAGATTAACATGTTAGCAAGCCTTCATTTCTTTCTAGAGGCTTTGGGTAATAAGCTATTTTTCTCTCTTGACTAGTTCTTCAAAGCCATCCACAAACCTTGGCTCCCAGACCCTTTTGTCTACATTAAAAGCCAACAACGCTGCATCTCTCTGATCCTTTCTTTTGTAGTTATATCTATCTCTGACTGCAGCCAAGAAAGAGTCTCAGTTTTTAAAGACTCAGATTCAGGTTAATACAAGATAATCTCCCCATTTTAAAGTTCTAAACCTTAGTGACACCTGCAAAGTCCCCTTTGTCATGTAAAGTAACATATTTACAGATCCTACACATTAGAACGTGGATATCTTTTAGAGCCATTATTCTGCTTATCATAAGTACTTAAGATTATCTTAAGTTAACATATTTATTTGTTTCTTTATTCATTTACCTTTATTATCCTGACAAACCAAAGCTTACATTGATTCTGAGTGCCTAAAAACTAGGCCAGCATATGTAATAACATTGACTAAATGAATGATTGAAAGGATGATGTACATTTATACCAAATCTCTGAATAATTATTACATGTTCTTTTTTTTAAGCATCGTGCCAGAGGTTAATGAAGCTACACTCACCAAGTCCACCTAACATAATCCGATCTATACTACAGGGATAGAGCGTGTAGTGTATTTGTAACATATTCTAGAAATACCTTGCCTATATTGAATAGTACCTACAATGTGGAAATGCTTTATGTCTAAGAAAAATCCCTTTTATGGCCACTGAAGTTCCTTTCCTCTATTGAAGCTTGAAGGGCAGAGAACATACTATTCTCTTAATACACTTCAAGATATGCAAAATAAAATTATTACAGAGGGACATGAAGGTGATGGAAATAAGTGAAGCTAGAAGAGTGAAAGACAATACAGAGGGGTGATGATTGTGTGTCTTGGAAAACGCATGCCTGGTGGAATGAAATAAGAATCTTATGTTGCCATAGTTGGTTATTTTTCAGGAGGAAAAAATCTGAACTTTTATATGCAATGAACCAATGTCTAAAATAATATGCAGGTAAAAGTTCTTTGGCTTCAAGCTATGATAGAGTAGCATTTCTCACTGACAGCAACCAAAAATCCAAATCTCTCTCTCTCTCACACACACACACACACACACACACCCCACAGTCTGTTTGGAGACAGTAAAAACGACTTTGCAACTAGGATATGGGAGGTCAATATCTTAGAAAAGTGAAGCTCATTGAGATGAGTTGCACTTACTGAATACCACTTTTCTACTGGGAGAATTTGTCCATTTTTAGCAGAAGAGAAGAGGCTAAGAAGCCAATAGTGAAGAGGCAGCTATAAAAAGGTAGAAAAGTCATCGGAGTGTTTTGGCAATTCCACAGGACTATAGAGACAACATTGAAGTTTAAGGCTGCCAACGTTGCTAGTATGAGAGGGATCAACATTCCTGGAAGAATAGAGGGGAAAGACACAGCCTAAAACTCAGTAGGTTTCTCATGGAAGCATCTGCAAATTCTTAAGCTGTGCCTCACTTTATACCTAACATAAATCCCTTTTATTGCCTCAGAAGCTTCTTCCTCTGTTTAGTCTGAAGAACAGAGAATATCCTATTGTCCTATGATTTGACGATGTAGAAATCAAATGACTATAAACAAGTATGGGTAATGAAAATGAATAAGGCTAGTTGGGGGCAAAACAGTATTGAGTGGTGGGATCTGTAGTGAACTAGAAAGTGTATGCTACATCTAAAGAAGAAAGGAGTCACTGAGTACTAAACAATTTTTGCCTTTTAGGAATAAGAATTCAGTGAGTATTAAACAGGACAGACATTTCAGCATTTCAGTGATACTGAGTAATAGAAATTGAAGTTCAGGATCCACTAAGGAGAAAGAGTCATAATAAGCACTCCAGGTTCTCAGTTGGAACTGCTGGAGACCTACACCATAGGATTTTTGATCTTTACACTGATCTTTTAAAAAACCTCTCCTCTCAATTGTATTGGGTGTATATGCTCAACTCTAGCTAACAGTCAGAGGAGAGGGTAAATAAATCTCTTGAAGACTATAACATCATCCAGAACCTCTACAATTTTTCCTACAAATATTTAATCAAAAATTACCAGGAATGACAAAAAAAGTAATGAAGACAAAAAAAGCAACAAAAACCTGTCTACAGATAACACCAATATTTGAGATATCAGACACAAATTTGAAGAAAATTATGACTCATGTGTGCAAGAAAATAGGTGACAAGATGGAGAGTTTCAACAGAAATCTGTACTCAGTTTTTAAAAATCAAATATTACAAAACTCAAAAATATTAAACTGATATTAATAGTGATTAAGAAAGTAGACGGGAAAAAAACAGACTAAAGCACATAAATAGAAAATATGTTTGAAAAATAGAAAGTTGCATAAGAAATATATGGAAAATGTACAACATACATGTAATTGGAGTTGCAGAGGGTAAAGAAAATGAAGTCAAATTGTTGATAATTGTCTACAGCTGATTAAAAAAACCCCAAAACATCAACCCACAGTTTCAAGAAGCTCAGCAAATCCCACAGAGAATAAATACAAGGGAACCACACCCAGGCATATTATAGTCAAAGTTTGAAAAAAAGAAAAGAAACAATCTTAAATGGAGAGAGAATATAGACATTAGTTTTAAATCATTAAAATAAAACCAACAGATTTTTATTTAACTAAAATGATAGAAACAATAAGATGATGGAATGACATTTTTAATAAGCTAAAAGAAAATAAATGGGATTGGGGCCAAGATGACCAACTAGAAGCAGTGGTGAGTGGAAGCACTCATCGAAAACAACCATAACAGCATGCGAATCCTGCACTGGCAACTGAGGTATCCAGGTTCTGCCATCAGAACCGACTAGAGAACTGACCAAAAGCAATTGCAACAAAAGCCAAAACTGACAAATGGAATCTAAACTAAAGAGCTTCTGCACAGCAAAAGAAACTATCATCAGTAAACAGGCAAACTACAGTATGGGAGAAAATGTTTGCCATCTATCCATCTGACAAAGGTCTAATATCCAGAATCTACAAGGAACTTAAACAAATTTACAAGAAAAAACAACCCCATCAAAAAGTGGGCATAGGATATGAACAGACACTTCTCAAAAGAAGACATTTATGCGGCCAATAAACATGAAAAAAAACCTCATCATTACTAGTCATTAGAGAAATGCAAAACAAAACCACAGTGAGACAACATCCCATGCCAGTTAGAATGGCAATCATTAGTAAGTCAGGAAACAACAGATGCTGGAGATGATATGGAGAAACCGGAACACTTTTACACTGCTGGTGGGAGTATAAATTTGTTCAAACATCATGGAAGACAGTGTGGCTATTCCTCAGTGATCTAGAACTAGAAACAGCATTTGACCAAACAATCTGTTTACCTGTTATATACCCAAAGGATTATAAATTATTCTACTATGCAGACACATGCACATGTATGTTTATTGCAGCACTATTCACAATAGCAAAGACTTGGAACCAACACAAATGCCAGTCAATGATAGACTGCATAAAGGAAATGTGGCACATATACACCATGGAATACTATGCAGTCGTAAAAAATGAGTTCATGTCCTTTGCAGGGACATGGATGAAGCTGGAAATCATCATTCTCAGCAAACTAACACAGGAACAGAAAACCAAACACCACATGTTCTCACTCATAAGTGGAGTTGAACAATAAGAACATATGGGCACGGGGATGGGACATCACACACTGGGGCCTGTCAGGCAAGGGGAGGTATAGCATTAGGAGAAATACCTAATGTAGACGACGGGTTGATGGGTGCAGCAAACCACCATGGCACATGTATACCTATGTAACAAACCTACACTCTCTGCACATGTGTCCCAGAACTTAAAGTATAATAATAAGAGTAACCCCTTAAAAAAATCAATGAAAAAATTTTTTGAAAAAAACAAAATAGGCCAGTAGATAGGCTAATATAGAAGAAAAGAGAGAAGAATCAAATAGACACAATAAAAATGATACAGGGGATATCATCACCAACCCCAGAGAAATAGAAACTACCATCATAGAATACTATAAACACTTCTCTGCAAACTAGAAGATCTAGAAGAAATGGATAAATTCCTGAACACATACACCCTCCCAAGACTAAAATTCCTGAACACATACACCCTCCCAAGACTAAAATTCCTGAACACATACACCCTCCCAAGACTAAAATTCCTGAACACATACACCCTCCCAAGACTAAAATTCCTGAACACATACACCCTCCCAAGACTAAACCAGGAATAAGTCAAATTCCTGAATAGACCAATAAGAAGTTCTGAAATTGAGGCAGTAATTAATAGCCTAACAACCAAAGAAAAGTCCAGGACCAGACCAATTCACAGCCAAATTCTACCAAAGATAAAACCATTCCTTCTGAAACTATTTCAAACAGTTTGAAAAGAGGGACGCTTCTCTAACTAATTTTACCCAAATAGAAAAATCTGGCAGAGACAGAAAAAAATAAAACTTTAAGCCAATATCTCTGACAAACAACAATGCAAAATCCTTGATTAAATACTGGCAAACCAAATCCAGCAGCACATCAAAAAGCTTATCCATCAGGACTTCATGACAAAAACACCAAAAGGAATTGCAACAAAAGCCAAAATTGACAAATGGCATCTAATTAAATTAAAGAGCTTCTGCACCACAAAAGAAACTAGCAGCAGAGTGAACAGGCAACCTACAGAATGTGGAAAACATTTTGCAATTTACTCATCTGATAAAGGTCTAATATAGAGACTCTACAAGAAACTTAAACAAATTTACAGGGAAAAAAACCCCAAAAAACATCAGAATGTGGGCAAAGGTTATAAACAGACATTTCTCAAAAGACATTTCTGTAGCCAATAAACATGAAAAAAAGAAAACTCAATATCACTGATTAGAGAGATGCAAATCAAAACCATAATGAGATACCATCTCATGCCATTCAGAGTGGCGATTTTTAAAAAATCAGAAAACAATAGATGCTGGCGAGGCTGTGGAGAAATAGGAAAGCTTTTTCAAACTGTTGATGGGAATGTAAATTTGTTCACCCATTGTGGGAGACAGTGTGGCAATTCCTCAAGGATCTAGGAACCAGATACACCATTTGACCCAGCAATCCCAATATACCCAAAGGGATATAAATCATTCTGCTACAAAGATGCATGTATACATGTTTATTGCAGCACTATTTACAATAGCAAAGACATGGAACAAACCCAAATGCCCATCAATGATAGACTGGATAAAGATAATGTGGCACATATACACCATGGAATACTATGCAGCTATAAAAAGGAATGACATCATGTCCTTTGCTGGGACATGGTTGAAGCTGGAACCCATTATCATCAGCAAACTAACACAGGAATGGAAAACCAAACACCACATGTTCTCACTCATAAGTGGGAGTTAAACAATGAGAACACATGGACACAAGGAGGGGAACAACACACACCGGGGCCAGTCAAAGGGTGAGGGGAAAAGGGGAGGGAGAGCATGAGGACAAATACCTAATTCATGTGGGCCTAATACATAGATGATGGGTTGATAAGTGCAGCAAACCACCATGGCACATGTATACCTATGTAACAAACCTGCAGTTTCTGTACATGTATCCTAGAACTTAAAATAAAACAAAACAAAATAAAACAAAACAAAATAAAATAAAATAAAAAATGGTTTCCTGCTGTCAGTCTCAGATTTTAGAAAATGTCTGCATCGTTTTCTGATGTCTTTTCCTCACAGCATCTCCAAAACTTTCCTCAGATTAACTCCAGGTCTAGGGAGAAACGAAGGCTCTCCCATGGCCTGGGTTTCTCAGACCTCTATTGGAAATGTGATACACAGAGGGAGGCTCTGCCTCTCTCACATACAGAGGCTTCATCCACTTTTCTCAGGCAGTCACCTTGGGGATTCTGTGCTGGCATTCTCTCCTGAATGTGGGATGTCCTTATGGACTATCTTGCTATTTTCACGTGGCTGAGGCATGCTAAAGGCCTTTAATCTACCATCTTGCAGGGGAAAAAAAAGGAAAAAACTCTAATATGTGTTTTTAAACAGACTAAAGATTCATGATAACTAAATACAATAAGTTATTATGAATGAGTCCTACACCTGGAAAAATGGTAATAAAAATGTTATTGGAAGAATTAACAACATTTTGAATATGGATTTTAATTTATCAGGAGTTGGCAATTTATGTTGTGTAGGCCAAATTCCATGGCCTATTTTTGTATGACTTATAAGCTAAAATTGATTTTTATATTTTAAAAGGTTGTGAAAACTACAAAAAAGCAAGAATATGCAACAGAGACCTAATAAGGCCCCCATAGCCTAAACTATTTATTATCTGGTTTAGTTTGTTAACTACTGGCCTAGAATACTAGTAAAACTCAAGTGTATTTTGTCTTAGCTTTAGATCCAGCAAGAAGATCTTTGTCTTTGCATTTATAAGAGCCCACAGATCTACCTTGTTTTTTTAAGCCACTTCAGTTAGGGCTCTGACACTCGTATTCAAGAGTCTTAACTGATACCAACATTCTATACTACCATGGCAACATGGCTTTTCTTTCCTAGCTCTTTGTCGGTTAATGGCAGCAAGGCTTCAACTTGAGAATTTCTCCTTCAGTCTTTTTCTCCCTCACAAACCTAATGGAGAAGAAAATTGATCAACACAGTCAATTATTTACATACTGTCTAGACTTTTTTGGCTATTACAAATCAGGATAATCTCTGAATTACCTATTTTCTTTGTTAGTGAAGACCATATTTAAGTCAGTGAAATTTTTCAGAAGCCTTATCAGATTTCCAATCATGGCTAGCATCACTGTGTATAGAAGTTTTGCATTTCATCTGGTACGTATTTTTTTGCAAGGACCTTTATATAGTCTGCTTCTCTCAGATGAAATATTGATAAAATACGTCCAATGTAATTAAAAATGGATTCATAATGGAAATGCCAATTCAATGAACATAATTAATAACACTGTAAGTTCATATAATTACTTTTTAAATGGTCTAAAGATCTGATAGAAAAAAGGATTTCACTATATTATACTATTTCATAAATGTATATTCCCAGAAAAATTATAAAACAATTTTAAAAAGAGGAGATAGTTGAAGGTAGATAAAATAATGTCAAAATGATCTAGAGAAAGAAGAATGTTTGCTTTGCAGAGTTAATCCCAAATCCTTTGTTTTTTCTCTTTTCCATGCATCTCAGCAAATATATATTCAGCAAGTAATGTGTGCTAGGTACTGTGGCAGACTAAGGATATAATACTTAATATAACATAGTCCTTACCATCAAGGTAATCAAGGAAGAGATTGCCTTGTTAAGGAAAGAGACATCTCAGAAAATTGCAGTGCCATCTAAATGAAGTGAAAGTTTTATATGTAAAACTTATTTTCTAGGGCTTTGGAAACTTTGGGGAAACCTTCTCCAAAAAATGGAAGTTTGATCTAACCACTGAAGGTGAATAGGAGGTTTCTAGAATAGTCTTGATGAATGAAAGAGGCATATGCCTATGAGAAAAGAATTAACTAATATGAGTAGGAGTTTAAAATTATATAAAAAACCAAAGACTGTTATAGACACTTAAAAAGAAAAGAAAACTGTACAATCAAGTATAAATACAAAATAATAAAGATGCAAAAAGTTGAATTTTCCTTGTAAGTTTCTAGAAGAAAACCTTGGGTTAGGAGGGAGTCATCTTGGACAAATAAATGCAGGAAAAATATTTGGAAAAAATGAACAAAAATGAGAGAAAGGAAGGGAAAAAATAGAAAAGAAGAAAAGGAAAGATGGAAGAAGGGAGGGAGGGAGGCAGGGAAGGAAGGAAATGAAGGAAGGAAGGAAGGAAGGAAGGAAGGAAGGAAGGAAGGAAGGAAGGAAGGAAGGAAGGGAGGGAGGGAGGGAGGGAGGGAGGAAGGGAGGGAGGCAGGCATTTGAGTTCGTTCCGTGTCTTTGCTATTGCAAATAGTGCTGCAATAAACATATGTATGCATGTGTCTTTATAGTAGAATGATTTATATTCCTTTGGGTATATAAATCTAGGGAGGGAGGGAGGGAGAAACACAGGTACAGACAGGCAAGTAAGAAGGAAGGAGCCAGCTCAATGTGGGCTGAGAAAAGTTTAGATTATTACCTACCAAGAATGGCCATGTGAAGACGTTACACAGACTAAATAAGAGTAAACTGTGTTATCTTCCTTGAATTTGTGTCTGAGACATGACTTTGAGACTCCAAAGCTTAAGAAACTCATCAAACCTTTTTAGAGATGCTGATTTACATAAGATAATGTATGGGACCCAGAGGAACCTGCAAATGTGCCACAGGGAAAGAAAATGATCACTGGTTCTCTTTGCTTTTCCACCTTTCCCCATATTGTAAATAATATAACTCCACTTTCTTTTGGGGAACCACCACTTCCAGGGGATTTGGGTGAGCTAACATGACTCCAAACTAGATGCTCCACATGACCAGTGCCTGGAAAATCATAACCTTGAATCCTTAGGCTTTAGCAGTTAGTTTGAAAATATAACCAACTTCTAGTTTGAACTGTTGGAAGAGATCTCTGTTTATTGATTCAACTCAGAATTGTAAAAATATAAGGTTGATTCCACCTATGGTCATCATTAATAATGAACCATATGAAAAAGTCAACAGAAAGGAAGGTAGAGCCATGAGATGGAATAAGATCAATGATGAGTTAATGGGTGCAGCAAACCAACATGGCACATATGTACATATGCAATAAACCTGCACATTCTGCATGTGTACACTAGAACTAAAAGTATAATAATATTAATAATAATAAAGATCAAGTCCTAATCACTTCCTTTGTGCATCTGGATCTGCCAGCGCTGGATTTCTGAAATTATTGTTTTCTAGAATGCCTTTAATCCTCATTTAGAAGAATATTGTAATAGGTATAGAATTCTAACTTAGAAGTTTACTTTTATTGCTCTTGTTCATTTACTTCCTTTATAAAAAAAAAAATTTTGCTTTAAGTTCCGGGATACAAATGCAGAACGTGTAGGTTTGTTACATAGGTATATGTGTGCCATGGTGGTTTGCTGCACCTATCAACCCGTCATCTAGGTTTTAAGCCCCACATCCATTAGGTATTTGTCCTAATGCTCTCCCTCCCTTTGCCCCCTTACCCCCGATTGGCCCCGGTGTGTGTGTTGTTCCCCTTTCTGTCTCCATGTGTTCTCATCGTTCAACTCTCACTTATGAGTGAGAACATGTGGTGTTTGGTTTTCTGTTGCTGTGTTAGTTTGCTGAGGATGATGGCTTCTGGCTTCATCCATGTCCCTGCAAAGGACCCTATCTCATTCTTTTTCATGGCTGCATAGTGTTCCTTAGTGTATATGTACCACATTTTCTTCATCCAGTCTATCATTGACAGGCATTTGGGTTTGTTCCACATCTCTGCTATTGTAAATAGTGCTGCAATAAACATATGCATGCATGTGTCTTTATAGTAGAATGATTTATATTCCTTTGGGTATATACCCAGTAGTGGGATTGCCGGGTCAAATGGTATTTCTGGTTCTGGATCCTTAAGGAATTGCCATACTGTCTTCCACAATGGTTAAACTAATTTACATTTCCACTAACAGTGTAAAAGCATACCTATTTCTCCACAGCCCTGCCAGCATCTATTGTTTCTTGACTTTTTAATAATAACCATTCTGAATGGCATGAGATGGTATCTCATTGTGGTTTTGATTTGCATTTTTCTAATGATCAGTGATGTTGAGCTTTGTTTTTTTTTTTTTTTTTTCATATGTTTGTTGGCTACATAAATATCTTTTTTTTTCTTTTTTTTTGACAGATTATTGTTCTGTCTCCCAGGCTGGAGTGTAGTGGAGTGATCTCAGATCACTGCAACCTCTGCCTCCTGAGTTCAAGGGGTTCTCCTGCCTCAGCCTCCTGAATAGCTGGAATTACAGGTGCACACCAGCACATCCGGCTAATTTTTGTATTTTTAGTAGAGATGAGGTTTCACCATCTTGTTCAGGCTGGTCTCAAATTCCTGACCTCGTGATCCGCCTGCCTCAGCCTCCCAAAGTGCTGGGATTACATGCTTGAGCCATCATCCCTGACCTAAATATCTTCTTTTGAGAAATGTCTGTTCACATCCTTTTTCCACTTTTTAATGAGGTTGCTTTTTTCTTGTAAATTTGTTTAAGTTCCTTTTTAATTCTGGATATTAGACCTTTGTCAGATGGGTAGTTTGCAAAATTTTTCTCCCATTCTGTAGGTTGCCTGTTCACTCTGCTGCTAGTTTCTTTTGCTATGCAAAAACTCTTTAGTTTAATTATATTCCATTTGTCAATTTTGGCTTTTGTTGAAATTGCTTTTGGTGTTTTCATCATGAAGTCTTTGCCCATGAGTATGCCCTGAATGGTACTGCCTAGGTTTTCCTCTAGAGTCTTTACAGCTTTGGGTTTTACATTTAAGTCACTAATCCATCTTGAGTTAATTTTTGCATGAGGTGTGAGGAACAGGTCCAGTTTCAGTTTTCTGCAGATGGCTTGCCAATTTTCCCAGCACCATTTATTAAATGGAGAATCCTTTCCCCCATGGCTTGTTTTTCTCAGGTTTTTCGAAGATCAGATGGTTGTAGATGTGTGGTGTTCTTTCTGAGGTCTCTGTTCTATTTCATTGTTCTATATGTCTGTTTTGGTAACAGTACTATGCCATTTTGGTTATTGTAGACTTGTAATATAGTTTGAAGTCAGCTAGTGTGATGCCTCCAGCTTTGTTCTTTTTGCTTAGGATTGTCTTAAATCCAGATGCACACAAAGTTAGTCATTTGGTGACCGGGAAGCATGGCTGTGCAAGCATTTGTGTCTTGGGGCAGAGATTAGAGCACCTACTCTGAAGTGGAGTAGGGCCCTCCATATCCATAACTAAGGAAATCATCTTAGCAGAAGGCACTGATTTTGTGCTCTTCCCAGTCACAAGCCTAAGGTGGAAAGTGAGCTATTATAGCTGCAGTTTCTCCTGGGCAGAATGCTTGCAGCCAGAGCAAACTTGGTGACCTGGAACTGACCTGTATATGCCATCGCTGGCTGCCCCAACCTGCTCCCCCAGGATTGTGGTATAGTGAGGCTCTCTTTGCTCTAATTCCCAGGCTGAAATCCATGCATTTTGAGCACCCATTTACCTGGTTCAGCAGCCTGGCCAACTTCACCCTTCCTAGACATAGATTATAGCAATCTCCGCTCCATGCCCAGACAGAATTCCAGACATTCAGAACACCTGTTCACTCAGTTCAGTAGCCTGTGCCACCCCATCCTTCCTGGATATAGATCTTGGTGCAGCACGGCTCTCTCTGCTCCATGCTCAGGCAGATCTCCAGGAATTGAAGCACCTGCTCACCTCGATCGGTAGCTTTGCCCATCCCATCCTTTCTGTGCAGAGATCCTGGTGTTGGGGGGACACTCTCTGCTTCACACCCAGGCAGATCTCCAGGCTTTCAAGAGCACCTGCTTGCCTGGTTCAGCATCCTGAAATGCCCTACCCCTCCTGTGCAGAAATCTTGGTGCAGGGGGTCCCTCTCTGCTCCATACCCAGGCAAATCTCCAGGCATCCAGAGCAACTATTCTCTTGAATTAGGAACTTAAGTCACTCCTCATCACCATGCAGACAACTGAAGCTGGGGAGGTTTCCCAGTTCCATGCTTACACACACATCTGGAAACATAAGAGTAATACATGCTACCATAAAAAGAAAAAAAAAAAAACAGAACATTTTAGGTAAATAGCCCACAGACCCTATGAAGCAAAACACAATAGAAACCACAATGCAACCAGGCGACAATGTCTTGATAGGATCAAAACCGCACATATAAACGTTAACATTAAATATAAATAGTCTAAAAACTCCACTTCACAGGCACAGAGTAGCAAATTGGATTTTTTTAAAGAATCCGTCTGTCTACCATCTTCAAGAAAACCATCTCACATTTCATGACACCTATAGGTTCCAAGCAAATGGTTAAAGAAAGAGCTACTACGTGAACAAAAGACAATAAGCAAGGGTAATGATTCTAACATCAAATAAAATAGACTTTAAACCAACCGCAGTTTAAACAGGACAAAGAAGAGCATTATATAATGATAAAACACTCAATTCAGCAAGAATACTTAACTATCCTAAGTAAATACACGCCCAACGTTAGAGTACCCAGATTCATAAAACAAGTACTTCAAGGCCCGCAAAACGAAAGTCACAAAATAGCAAAGTGAAACTTCAGCACCCCACTGAGAGCATTAGATGGATGGTCAAGACAGAAAACTAACAAGGAAATTCTGGATTTAAATTTGACAGTTGATCAACTGGACCTGATGGATATCTACAGAATATTCTACTCCTCAACCACAGAATGTATATTCTTCTCATCTGCACATGGAAGATACTTCAATATTGACCACATACTCAGGCGTAAAGCATGCTTCAATAAATCTTTTAAAAAATCAAAATCAGCCGGGCGCGGTGGCTCAAGCCTGTAATCCCAGCACTTTGGGAGGCTGAGACGGGCGGATCACAAGGTCAGGAGATCGAGACCATCCTGGCTAACACGGTGAAACCCCGTCTCTACTAAAAAATACAAAAAACTAGCCGGGCGAGGTGGCGGGCGCCTGTGGTCCCAGCTACTCCGGAGGCTGAGGCAGGAGAATGGCGTAAACCCGGGAGGTGGAGCTTGCAGTGAGCTGAGATCCGGCCACTGCACTCCAGCCTGGGCGACAGAGCCAGACTCAGTCTCAAAAAAAAAAAAAAAAAAAAAAATCAAAATCATACCAACCATACTCTGAAACCACAGTGCAATAAAAATAAAAATCAATACCATGATCTCTTAGAAGCACAGAATTACATGGAAATTAAACAACTTGTACCTGAATGAATTTTAGGTAAACAACAAAACAAGACAGAAATAAAAAAAAAAAAGTCTTTAAAATAAATTAAATTAGAGACATAACATACCAAAATATCTGGGATACAGCAGAACAGTGTTAAAAGGAAAGTTTATAATTCTAAATGCCTACCTCAAAAAGAAAGGTTTCAAATCAATGATATTACCCTACCTAGAATAACTAGGAAAACAAGAACAAACTAAACCCAAAGCCAGCAGAAAAAAATAAATAACTAAAATAAAAAAACAGTACAAACAATCAATGAAATAAAAAGTTGGTTTTTTGAAAGGATCAACAGGATAGACCACTAGCTAGATTAACAAAGAAAAAAGAAAGAAGATACAAATAAGCACACTTAGAAAAGAAAAACGTGAGATTACAACTGATCTCACAGAAACACAAAAGATCCTCAGACACTATTGTGAACACCTCTACACACACAATCTAGAAAATCTAGAGGAAATACATAAATTCCTGGAAACACAGAATCTCCCAAAATTAAATTAGGAAGAAATTGAAACACTGAACAGACCAATATCAAATTCCAAAATTGAATCAGTAGTAAAAAACCTACCAAGCAAAAAAGCCCCAGTCCAGATGGATTCACAACCAAATGCTACTGAACATACAGAGAGTTGCTACCGATGATTCTGAAACTATGTTTTAAAATCAAGGAGAAGAGATCCCTTCTCAATTCATTCAACAAAGTCAACATCACCCTCATGCCAAAACCTGGCAAAAACAATTGAAAAAAGAAAATTACAGGTCAACAACCCTGATGAACATAGATGCAAAAATCCTGAACAAATTACTAGCAAACTGAATTCAACAGCACATCAAAAATTTAATGCACTATGATCAAGTAAGTTTCAATCCTGGGATGCAAGGCTGGTTCAACATGTGCAAATCAATAAATGTGATTTATCTTATAAAAAATTAAAACCAGAAACCATATGACCATCTCAATATACGTAAAAACAGCTTTTGATAAAATCCAAAATTTCTTCATGATAAAAACCCTAAGGAAACTAGGATTAAATGAACAAACCTCAAAATATTAAGAGCCACCTGTAACAGACCCACAGCTGACATTAGGCTGAATGGACAGAAATTGGAAGCAGTCCTTCTGAGATCTGGAACAAGACAAGATTGCTCAGTCTTACTACTCCTATTCAACACAGTACTGGAAGTTCTAGCCAAGGCAATCAGGCAAGAAAAAGAAATAAAGACATCCAAATAGGAGAAACTACCTCTCTTCGTGAATAATACAATACTCTACATAGAAAATGCCAAAGAATCCACCAAAAGACTCCTGGAACTGATAAATGACTTCAGCAAAGCTTCAGGACACAAAATCAATGTACAAAAATCAGTAGCATTTCTATGCACCAATAATGTTCATGCTGAGAGTCAAATCAAGAAACAATCTCATTTACATTAGCCCCACACACAAGAAAATAAAATACCTAGAAAACCTATAACCAAGGAGATGAAAGATCTCTACAAGGAGAACTACAAAAGCTGCTAAATAATAGATTACACAAACAAATGAAAAAACAATCCAAGTTCGTGAACTGGAAGAGTAAGTATTTTTTAAATGGCCATACTGCCCATTGCAATCTATAGGTTCGATGCTATTCTATCAAACTCCAATATCAGTTTTCAAAGAATTGAAAAAAAAAAACCTATTCTAAAATTTATATGAAACCAAAAAAGAGACCAAACAGCCAAAGCAATCCTAAGCCAAAAGAACAAATCTAGAGCTATCATATAACCTGTTTTAGGCATTTTCTACATTGCTATAAATAAATACATGAGACTGGGTAATTTAAAGAAAAGTGGTTTAGTTGTCTCATGGTTCTGGAGGTTGAACAGGAAGCACAGCAACAGCATCTGCTTCTGAAGAGGTCTCAGGAAACTTAAAATTATGGTGGAAGAAGGAGCAGGCACACCACATGGCAGGAGAGACAGCAAGGACAAGGGATGTTCCACACATTTTTAAACAACCAGATCTCATGAAAACTCAATTACTATTGGGAGGACAGCATCAAGCCATGAGGGATCCACCCCTAGCACCCAAACAGCTCCCATTAGGCCCCACCTCCAACAATGGGAATTACATTTCAAAATGAGATTTTGTTGGGGGACAAATATCCAAACAAAATCACCAACTACAAACTAGACTATAAGTCTAAAGTAATAAAAACAGCACAGTAATGGTACAAAAAATAGACACATGGAACAAGAGAAAACGATAGGGACCCCAGAAATAAAACCACACATCTACAGCTCATCTAATCTTTGAAAAGTAAACACAAATAAGCAATGAGGAAAGGACTTCCTAATCAATACATGATGCTAGGATAGCTGACGAGCCATATGCAGAAAAATGAAACTGGACCCCTTCTTTTCATTATATACAAAAATTAACTCAACATAGTTTACAGATATAAATGTAAGACCTCAAACTATAATAACTTCCTAGAAGAAAACCTTAGAAACATCATATAGGATATGGGCACTAGGAAAGAATTTAACACTAAGTTAAAATTAACTTAGTGTTAATGCTAAGTTACAATTTAACACTAAGTTAAACACTGGAAAGCAATTGCAACGAAAACAAAAATAGACAAATGGGAACTAATTAAACTAAAGAGCTTCTGTGTAGCAAAAGTAACAGAGTAAACAGAAAACGTATAGAATGGGAAAAAAATTTGTAAACTCTGCATCTGATAAATGTCTAGTATCTAGAATCTATAAGCAACTTCAACAATTGAATAAGCAAACAACAACCTCATTTTAAAAATGGGCAAAAGCCATGAACAAACACTTCTCAAAAGATGACATACAAGTGGCAAACTAACATATGAAAAAACTGCTCCACATCACTAATAATCAGAGAAATGTAAATCTCAACCACAATGAGACATCATCTCAAAACAGTCAAATTGGCTATTATTAAAAAGTCAAAAAACAACAGATATTGGTGAGGCTGCAGAGAAAAGGGAATGTGTATACACTACTGCTGATCATGTAAATTAGTTCAGTCACTGTGGAAAGCAATTTGGAGATATTTTCAAAGGACTTAAAACAGAATTGCAATTCAAGCCAGCAATCCTATTACTGGATATATATCCAAAAGAAAACAAATTGTTCTACCAAAAAGATACATGCACTCGCATGTTTATCTCTGCACCATTCATAATAGCAAAGACATGGAATCAGCCTAGGTGCCAATCAATCAATGATGAATTTTATAAAGAAAATGTGGTACACACATGCCATAAAATACTATACAGCCACAATAAAAGAACAAAGTATGTCCTTTGCAGCAACATGGATGCAACTGGAGGCCATTAGCCTAAATAAATTAATGCAGAAACAGAAAACCCAATACCATGTGTTCTCACTTATAAATGAGAGCTGAACATTGTGCATTTATGGATATAAAAAGGACAACAGTAGACACCTGGGACCACTGGAGAGGGGAGGGAGGAATGGGGTAAAGGTTGACAAATGAATTTCAGGTACTATGCTCAGTACTTGGATCATGAGATCATTTGCATCTCAAACCTCAGCATCACACAATATACCCAGGCAAAAAACTTCTACATGTACCCCTTGAATCTCAAATAAAAGTTGAAAATTCATAGATCCTTTGAAAGAAATGACATGCCACTGCAAACTCTGGGAGACAGGCAAAAAACTGTGAGTTCCCAAAGTGTGAGAGGAGGAAAATTTGCCTTTGAACACACATCCTCACTGGGGAATCTGAAAATACAGATCATGAAGGAAGAATTTAGCCTTCCCTAGAGCTGGAACAGATTTAGGATGGCACTACCAGTCTCCAGCTTGAGCCAAGGGAAGCCATCCCCGACTTTATCCCACAGCAACCCTCTGGGAAGGCCGCCAGCAGAATTAGGGAGGTGTCACAGGGTGCAGGAATCTTCCAACTGAATTTTGTGATAATTTCGACTGGGCATAGATTTTCTTGAGCAGAATCCAGGAAATGCCGACGTTGCAGGCAGATAGGGCTGGGGGCAAGGGGGTGGCCTGAAAGCTATGCGTGCTTTCTCAGCAGGGAAATTTCACTGTTAGTTGGGCACCACAGAAGCTAGATTGGCCTCACCAACTTTGTGGAGCTGAGTGAGGCCTTTTGCTACTAGCTATTCCCCACTTTTCTGGTGAACTATATGACACAACAGAGGAAGCCAAGACCCACTCAGGAACATAACCCCATTGGCCTGAGAACCACCGCCCAGTCTCCCAAGTGGCTGTAACAAGCACTGCCCAAGGACAGTCTAAACTCAGACACATCCAACTCTGCTCCCACCAAATGGCATTTATTTACCAACCCTGGTAGCTGAACACAAAAGACATAAAGTGTCAGGTGCTTTATGGCCCTACCTATCACCTGAGAAACCAAAATACTTCCACTGGCCAACTTAGGGCAAGCTCAAATCCCATTGTTAATACCACAGCTGGTGCTCTCTTGCAAATGCCACCTCCTGGCTAGAGGCCAACAAACTCAGCCATTACAGCAACTCATGACAGAATAACACTGCTTCCAGGAAAAAGAAGAAGGAAAAAAAAAAAATGAGTAACAACAACAAAAACAGCTAATACCACTGCCTGCAACATCCTGGCTAACCAGAAGTCCTGAGTCTGTCTATGTGACAACTTCACTGTTAGCATAAGAAGCATTCAAGAATGCCAGCACACTAAACTTGTCTAAAACCAAGGACTCCCACAGAGTCTACTTCACTCCCCTGCCACCTCCACTAGAGTAGGTGCTGGTATCCATGGCTGAGAGACCTGAAGACCAATCACATCACAGAATTCTTTGCAGACATTCCTCAGCACCAGCCTGGAGCCTGGTAGCACTGCTGGAAGGCTAGGCCCACACGAGTATTAACAAGCACTACAGTCTGTTTCTCAGGAGTCCACATCCCTAGGGGAAGGGGGAGAGCACCACATCAAGGGATCACCCCCTGGGACCAAGGAAACTGAACAGTAGGCCTTGAGTTCCAGATCCTTCTACTGGTGCATATTTCTCACAGCAGAGACACAATTGCAGTGCTAGCTGCATGTAGGGAAAGTATGAACTTATACCCCAACTGTCAGGCAGCCTTTGTGATCTTGAAGGGTCTTGGTGAAGGGGTCTTTGTTCCCCCCAGCACTCCACTGCAGACAAATCTGGGGCTTCCATCACAGGGACGCAGTGTGAAAGCACCTATAGATGACCTTTCTGGAAAAATCCGGGGTGAGTGCAGCTACACAGGAGGAGCACACGTGAGATTCAGGCCAGCATGAGAGGTAGAGTCACAGTTCCTCCCTACTTGGGACATCAACATTCCTATAGATGAAAAGAGGTGCCTGTCTGATCTGAATAGCTGAAACACTAGGACAAGAGTGAGGCTATGAGGTAACTAGCCTTTCTGCTGACTGGTTGAGGTAGTTCCCATTCTTCACCCTGATTAAATCTCAACACATCTAATTGATAGCTTCCCTAGCCACACTCATCAAGGCATGGACCTTAGCCTACCATTGGATATTACATCTACCCTCCTGCCTTAGCCAAAATTGTCGCCAGCCAGGAATACCTCCCCTACTGGCAGGAAGCCTGGATTGCCAACTCAGCAAATAAAACACGAGGAAAATAAATAAATAAATAAATAAATAAATAAATAAATAAATAAATAAATAAATAAATTGTATACCACAAGAGAATGAGATAGGCTTCAAGAGATCCCTGCCATTCCAACTTCATAGGAGATAGTGAACTTGCCAACACACCAAGAATATAACTACTACAACTAACATTGAGGAAAGCCAGCTCACAAAGACTCTCTATAACTAAGGGTCTCATATAGAGTCCTCACCCCTACAAATGCCAAGAACCAAATAGGCTAAAATAAATAATGAAGTCTGATCCTTAACAGAGAAAAATTAAATTAAAAAAGACACAGCACAATCAAAAATAAATTCAAGAAATAGTCTACCCAAATGAGGAAGAACCAGAAAAGTAATTCGGTAATATGACGAAATAGGGTTCTATAACATCCCCCAAAAAATCACACTACTACTCCAGCAATGGATCCAAACCAAGAAAAAAAAATCTCTGAATTTCCAGATAAACAGTTCACAAAGTTGATTATTAAGCTATTCAAGGAGATACCAGAAAAGGTAAAAACCAACTTAAAGAAATTTTTTAAAAATACAGGATATGAATGCAAAATTCTGCAGAGAAATAAATATCATAAAGGAAAAACAATCACAACTTCTGGAAATGAAAGACACACTTACGATAATACAAAATGTAGTGGAAACTTCCAACAATAAACTAGAACAAGTAGGAGAAAGAACTTCCAAGCTCAAAGATAAGGCTTTTGAATTAACCCAATCAAAGATAAAGATAGAAAATATTTTAACAAATAAACAAAGCCTCCACGAAATTTGGGATTATGTTAAATGGCCAAACCTAAGAATAATTGATGTTCCTGAGGAAGAAGAGAAATCTAAAAGTTTGGAAGACTTATTTGAGGAAATAATTGAAGAATCTGTTCTGGCCTTGCTAGAGAAATAGGCATCCAAATACAAGAATCTCAAAGAACTCTTGGGAAATTCATTGCTAAAAGACCATCACCTGGGTTGATCATCATCAGGTTATCTAAATTCAATTATACTCCTGTCCTACTGTTTCAGCTATTGAGATCAGACAGGCACCTCTTTTCATCCAAAGGAATGTAGATGTTCCAAGTAGGGAGAAACTATGACTCTGCCTCTCAAAGTGAAGGAAATAATTTTAAGAGCTGAGAGACAGAAGAATCAGGTAACGTATAAGGAAAACCCATCAGATTAACAGCAGATTTTTTCAGCAGAAACATTACAAGCCAGAGGGATTGAAGTTCTATCTTTAGCCTCCTTAAACAAAATAATTGTTAGCCAAAAATGTTATATGGATATAAAAAATTATATACAAAATATAATTTTTGTATCCAATATAAAAAATTGGATACAAAACCAAGATTCATAAATGAGGAAGAGATTGTCTTTTTCACACAAACAAATGCTGAAATAATTCACTGCTACCAAACTAGCACTACATGAAATGCTAAAAGAAGTTATAGATCTTGAAATGGAACCTCAAACACATCAAAATATAACCCACTTACAGCATAAATTTCACAGGGCCTATAAAACAATAACAGACTGAAAAATAAACAAGGTATTTAGGCAAAAACTAACATGAATAGAACAGTATTCACATCTCACTACTAACATTGAATGTAAATGGCCAAAATACCCCACTTAAAGATACAGAATGGCAAAATGGATAAAAATTCACCTATCAAGTATCTGCTGTCTTCCAGAGACTCACCTAACACAAAAAGACTCACAGAAGCTTAAATTAAAGACATTCCATGCAAATGGAAACCAAAAGTGAGCAGGAGTAGCTATTCTTACATCAATCAAAACATACTTTAAAGCAACAACAGTTAAAAAAAAAAAAAAGACAGTTTAAAAAAAAAAAAAAGTGACAGATTGGATTAAGAAAATGTGGCACATATACACCATGGAATACTATGCAGCCATAAAAAAGGATGAGTTTATGTCCTTTGTAGGGACATGGATGCAGCTAGAATCCATCATTCTTAGCAAACTATCACAAGAACAGAAAACCAAACACCGCATGTTCTCACTCATAGGTGGGAACTGAACAATGAGATCACTTGGACTCAGGAAGGGGAACATCACACACCGGGGCCTATCATGGGGAGGGGGGAGGGGGGAGGGATTGCATTGGGAGTTATACCTGATGTAAATGACGAGTTGATGGGTGCAGCACACCAACATGGCACAAGTATACATATGTAACAAACCTGCACGTTATGCACATGTACCCTACAACTTAAAGTATAATAATAATAAATAAATTTAAAAAAAAAAGAAAATGGAAACTATATTTTAGCGTCGTGCTTGGACATAATAGATGTTAAATAAATGGATTGATAAACCAAAAAAAAGACAAAGAGGGACATTATGTAATGATAAAAGAATTAGTCCAACAGGAAAATAGAAATCCTAAAGAAATAGAAATCCTAAATACACATGAACCTAAAACTGGAGCTCCCAGATTTATAAAACAATTACTACCAGACTTAAGAAATGAGATAGATGGCAACACAATAGTAGTGGGGAATTTCAATGCTCCACTGACATTACTAGACAGGTCATCAAGATAGAAAGTCAACAAAGAAAGAATAGACTTAAACCAGAAGCTAGAACAAATAGACTTAACAGATATTTCCATAAAATTCTAACCAACAGCTGCAGAATATACATTCTTTTCATCAGCACTTGGAACATTCTCTAAGATAGATCATATGATACACCACAAAACAAGTCTTGATAAATTTAAAAAAATCAAAATTATATTAAGTATCCTCTCAGACCAGAGTGGAATAAAACTGGAAGTTAACTTCAAAAAGAACCCTCATAACTATAAAAATATATGAAAATTAAATAAACTGCTCTTGAATGACCATTGGGTCAACAATGAAATCAAGATGGAAGTTAAAAATACTTTGAACTGAATGACAATAGTGATACAACTTATCAAAACCCCTTAGATACAGTGAAAGCGGTGCTAAGAGGAAAGCTTATAGCATTAAATGCCTACATCAAAAAGTCTGAAAGACCAAAAATAGACAATGTAACATCACACCTCAAAAAAACCAGAGAAACAAGAACAAACCAAACCCAAATCCAGCACAAGTAAAGAAATGACAAACAGTAGAGCAGGACTAAATGAAATTCAAACAAAAAAATACAAAAGATAAATGAAACAAAAAGTGAGTTCTTTGAAAAGATAAACAAAACAGACCATTAGTGAGATTAACCAAAAAAAAAAGAGAGAGAGAATCCAAATAAGCTCAGTTAGAAATGAAACAGGAGAAATTACACCTGATATCACACAAATACAAAAGATCATTCAAGACTAGCTATTATGAACACCTTTATGCATACAAAACTAGAAAATCTAGGAGGCATGGATAAAATCCTGGAAATATGCAACCCTTCTAGATAATCAGGAAGAAATAGAAACTCTGAACAGACCAATAACAAGTAGTGAGATTGAAACAATAATTTTAAAATTGCCAAAAAAAAAAAAAAAAGCCAGGACCAGATAGATTCACAGTTAAATTTTGTCAGGCATTCAAAGAAGAATTGGTACCATTCCTACTGAAACTATTTCAAAAGACAGAGAAAGAGGGAATCCTCCATAAATCATTCTATGAAAAAAGTATCACCCTAATACCAAAATGAGGAAAGGATGTAACAAGAAAACAAAACTATAGACCAGTATCCCTGATGAACATAGATGCAAAAATCCTGAACAAAATACTAGCTAATCAAATTCAACAGCATATCAAAAGTGATAAGACATCATGATCAATTGGGTTTCATACAAGGGATGCAGGGATCATTTAACATAGGCAAGTCAATAAATGTGATACATCACATAAATAGAATTAAAAATTATATGATCATTTCAATAGATGTGGAAAAAGCATTTGATAAAATTCAGCATCTCTTTATGATCAAAACCCTCAGCAAAATCTGCATAGAAGGGATATACCTCAAAGTAATAAAAGCCATCTATGATAAACCCACAGCCAATATTATACTGAATAGGGAAAAGTTGAAAGCATTTTCTCTGAGAACTGGAACAAGACAAGGATGCCCACTTTCACCACTTCTATTCAGTGTTGTACTATAAGACCTAGCCAGAGCAATCAAGAGAAAGAAATAAAATACGTCCAAATCAGAGAAGAAGAAGTCAAACTGTCACTGTTCACCAATGATATTATTGTATACCTAGCAAACCCTAAAGATTCATTCAAAAAGCTCCTAGATATGATAAATGAATTCAGTAAAGTTTCAGGATACAAAATCTATGTACACAAATCAGTAATATTGCTATAAACTAACAAAGACTAACCTAAGAATTAAATCAAGAACTCAACTTTTAAAATAACTGCAAAAAAAATAAAATACTGAAAAATATACTCAACCAAAGAGGTGAAAGATCTCTACAAGAAAGACTACAAAACACTGCTAAGAAAAATCACAGATTACACAAACAAATGGAAACACATCCCATGCTCATGGATGGGTAGAATCAATGTTGTAAAAATGATCATATTGCCAAAAACAATATATAGATTAAATGTAATTTTCATTAAAATACCCATCATAGTTTTTCACAAAACTAGAAAAAACAATCCTAAAATTCATATGGAATCAAAAAAGAGCTCACATACCTAAAGCAAGAATAAGCAAAAATAACAAATCTAGAGGTATCACATTAGCTGACTTCAAACTATAAACAAGTTTGTAGTTACCAAAACAGCATGGTACTGGTATAAATTTGGCAAGTAGACCAGTGGAAAAGAATAGAGAATCCATAAATAAAGCCAAATAATTTACAGCCAACTGACTTTTGACCCAGCAAACAAAAACATAAAGTGGGGAACGGACATCCTACTCAAGAAATTGTGATGAGCTAATTGGCAAGTCACATGTATAAGAATGAAACTGGATACTTATCTCTCACCTTATACAAAAATTAACTCAAGATGGATCAAAGACTTAAATCTGAGGCCTGAAATCATAAACATCCTAGAAGATAACACTGGAAAAACTCTTCTGTACATTGGCTTAGGCAATTAATTCATGTCCATGAACCCAAAATCAAATGTAACCAAAACAAAGATAAATAAATGGGAATTAATTACACTAAAAATCTTCTGCACAGTGAAAGAAATAATCAGCAGAGTAAACAGATAACCCACAGAATGGGATAAAATAACCACAGACTATTCATCTGACAAAGGACTAATATCCAGAATCTACAAGGAACTCAAACAAATCAGCAAGAAAAAAAACAATCACATCAAAAAGTTAATGGACACGAATAGACAATTCTCAACAGAAGATATACAAATGACCAACTAATATGAAAAATGCTTAACATACCAATTATCAAGGCAATGTGAATTAAAACCACAATGAGATACAACCTTACTCCTGCAAGAATAGTTGTAACTTAAAAATCAAAAAATAATAGAACCTATAGTGGATGTGGTAAAAAGCAACACTTTTACACTGCTGGTGGGAATATAAACTAGTACAATCATTATGGAAAACAGTATGGAGATTCCTTAAAGGACTAAAAGTAGAACTACAATTCAGTACAGAAATCTCACTACTAGGTATTTATCCAAAAGAAAATAAGTCATTCCATGAAGAAGGCACTTGTATACACATGTTTATAGTAGCACAATTTGCAATTGCAAAAATATAGCCCCAACCTTGGTGCCCATAAACCAACAAGTGGATAAAGAAAATGTGTTATATATTCACCATGGAATACTACTCAAGCATAAAAAGGAACAAAATAATGGCATTTGCAGCAACCTGTATGAAGTTGGAGACCATTATTCTAAGTGAAGTAATTCAGGAATGGAAAACCAAATATTGTACGTTTTCACTTATAAGTGGGAGCTATGCTACGAGGATGCAAAGGCATAAGGAGGATATAATAGACTTTGGGAACTTGAAGGGAAGGGAGATAGGAGGATAAGCGATAAAAGACTACACATTGGGTACAGTGTACATTGCTCAGGTGACAGGTTCACCAAAATCTCAGAAATCACTACTAAAGAACTTATCCGACCCAACAATAATCACTTGTTCCCCAAAAACTATTGAAATAAAAAAAGATAAAAATGAAAATAAAATGTAATAAAATAACAGTTGAAAATAAATAGCGAATAATAAAATAACATGAATGTCACTTTAGCTTGTTTTGTCTTTTTAAACTTTGTGTTTTTATTTTTAATACAAAATTTTATTTTTATATTAATTTTATTTTTTAAGTTCCAGGATACATGTGCAGAATGTGCAGGTTTGTAACATAGATAAACACAAGCCATGATGGTTTGCTGCACCTCTCAAACCATCACCTAGGTATTAAGCCCTGTATGCATTACCTCTTTTTCCTAATGCTCTTCTCCTACTCCACCCTCCCCAAATAGGCCCCAGTGTGTGTTGTTTCTCTCCCCATGTCTAAGTGTTCTCACTGTTCACTTACAAGTGAAAAAATACAATATTTTTCTGTTTCTGCATTAGTTTACAGAGGATAATGGGATAATGGCTTTAGTTTAAAGAGGATAATGGCTTCCAGCTTCATCCATGTCCCTGCAAAAGACATGATCTCATTCCTTTTTATGGCTGCATGCTATTCCATGGTGTATATGTACCACATTTTCTTTATCCAGTCTATCATTTATGGGCATTTGGGTTGATTTCATGTCTTTGCTATTGTTAAGAGTGCTGCAGTGAACTGATAAAATCCACAGCGGGTACTCAATAAATGATAATTTTATGACATATCAAGTGGTTTTTACAACATCTCAGTAGATATGCTAGTACATTAGTGACCATCTAATGTAGAGGGGTCATGTTAAGTTAGCAGGTCCACAGCCTTTAGTTCAGATGTCAACAACCTATGACCAGGAGAGAGAGGATCTTATGATTCAAAGCACATAGATTTATTTCTAGGAAATCATCTGGGGCTTTCTTGGTCAGGAGTTACAAATCAATACAGGCTCTCAGAGCATCATGTTTATTTCACATGTTTAGCACTAAATTGCCATATTAAAAACAGAGTTTCCTGATAATTGCTGTCCTAAAGGTGAACAAAGTTTGGCAGGTTACTTAAAATATCCCTTCTGACTGAGAAGCCCTGACATTGTTTAACTCTTGGATGACCTTCCTTGTAGTTTCAATGAACAGATTGATGCCCAGTGTGATAGGCCACCCATTAATTAAAAGACTGATGTTCAAGGAGATAAGAACAAGGGTTGCGCACATGTTATTCCTTGGGAAAATGGTGAGAAGAGAGGGAAACGGGGCGGGGGAGAGAGAATTGAGGGCAGAAATTACAGAAGTAAAGTAAATAATACTTGTGAAGAATATTGGTTATCTCTTGGTTTCAAAACTTGTTAGCTTGCTATGTGTGTTTCTGTAACATTTCCTAGCTGGATGGGTATCAGTTCAGAAAATGGAACTGAGATATTGATAGCATTCAGCTCTTTTGCCCCTTTGGGAGTAAGAAGAGGGCAGGGAGATATTGTATTAAAAATGTAGAAGAAGAGAATTGGGAAGAGAGGAAAAGTAGAGGGGAGGCTTGGAGTGGCCTTACAGTTCCCTCTGTACCTGCTGTCCTCTAGCACACTGAGGAGTTCATAGGACACTCTCAGTAGTGCAGTTACTCTCAAACACTATCTAGACATTATTATTACAGAGGAAAATAATCTCTCTTCAAGGGAATCATTTTTGTCCATTTATTGAGCATGACTGTAACAGAAAACTCAGAGAAAGAATATTATCAGCTAAGCTAAAGCTGTTCAATTTGCTTGGTCATTAAACATCTGCCTATTTGTCACTAAACAATCTGCCAATAGACTGAGGGGAGAGTATGCCTTTCAGGTTTTCCCATCATAAAAACATAGTATAACACTCTATACAAAGGGGTTGCTAAAAATTAATACCAAAAAATTGAACACTTATTATATGGCAGATATATGATAAAAGTTAAGAAACTGACAGTGTTAAGAGCTTCACATTTATTATCTCAATCATTATCATATAACCCAATGAAATAATAATAATTATTTTCCCAATTTTATCTATAAGGATACTATGCCATATAGGTCACAAATTGTAGAGCAATATTGGAATCTGATTCCATCATCCAAGCCTTTAAGCACTGTGTAGAAAGGTAGGCTTCATGGCCAAGAAAGAGGTTTAAAGTTGGGGTCAGGCAAAGAAGGCCTTGACTATCAGAATAAGAAGTCTGTACTTTATTCTCTAAACATTTGAGAATCGTTAAAGGTTTTGATCAAAGATGTGACATCAGTAAAATAATTCTCTAGAAGGATAAATGTGAGTGAATTATACAGAAGGGATGAAAAGGAGAAGGAATGAATATTCAAAAAATTATTAAATCTATCATATATAGAACACCTGCTATGTAAGTGACACATGTCATCTAATTTGATACAAGATATACAGCATGGAATAAAGCAAAGGAAATGGGATTCAAGCTAAGTAGACAAGTATACATAATATACAACAAATAGAATCAGGAGAATTAGCAATTGATTAGCAATAGAAATCAGAGTGTGACTCCCAGAATGTTCTCAAATAGACTTGTGATAGCTCATTTTTCTTACCTATAACATGAAGAAAAGTGTGATTACGGCAAGACTCAAAGGCACTGGGAAAACAGGGCACCAAGCTGTAAAATAATCAGCCTTGTTTGCTGCCAAGAATCATCATGCAGGGAAACTAGTGCTATGGGTCAACCATGGCCAGATATATTATACGGGCTCAATCAAATTCACTTAAAGCATATGGTTGTAGCCTATACTTCATCAGTGAGTGAATAGCATTTGTTGAGAGCTAATAATGTGCACAGCTCTAAACCTGCTGCTGTGTATCTTCTAATAGAATATCCAGAAAGTAGAAAGTATCACATCTCTATTGTGAAAAAATATATATATTTAATAATTTATATAGTGCCATGAGAATATCTATATAAAACTTCAGAGCTTACCTCAAATTCCCTCAAAGAGATTCTTTTTTCTTGGATCTGCACATGAATTTCACAGCACTGGGGCTTTGAACAAAAATGTTCAAAATTCCAAAACTTCATGAATAGCTTTGATGTAAAATATTTTTGAAGCCCACTGAGCTGAACATATTAAAAGATTTCATTTAGCATTTCCATTTTAGGGTTGATCCTAATTTACAGGAAATAGTGGCATTATGCCAGTCTCTCAAAATTAAATTTTCTACTAATTGTTTTCTTAGCCTACAAGATCTTCAGTACCAGCTCTTCCCATTGTAGTGCATAGCTTCCCATCTACAACTCTTTATAAGGACTGAAAATATGGAAAGTAAGATGTATTTTAAGTGGAAAATTCAAATGTGAACTACAAGTTAGAAGAAGACATGTATTGGGTAAGGGATGAGGGATCAGATCAGTTACAGCAGGAATTGAGTTGACTGGCATAATTAAAGAGAAGGGTGATAAGAATATGGCACAAAGTAGGGAATTTTCTATGTATTAACTGTGAATGACAGTTATACTCTGGGAGTGAATACTTAATGTTTAAATATTATATCCAGAGAGTCTATGACCATTTGTGATTCTGAAGACATAAAAACTGGTTCAATAATGCAATGTTATTTCTGACGTTCAACAAGATAGTTAATTTTAAATAGGTCAAATATCAGTGAGAAAATACACAACATGTACTGAGTATAAAAGTGCTTAATAAGTTGAGTCCTGACACTTAGTAAAATTTATATGTCCCGTGTTTCATGTATCTCTCACCACTAATGTAGGAAAATTGTAGCTATACTGGTTGTTGTATATACAAATTTAAATAAGGCAAGTATTTTCTTTCAAGAGAAAAGGGGGTTATGGGTTTATGTGTGGGTAGTAAATAAACTTCTTCAGTGCTGTATTGTGAAAGTTGGTATTCAGAATGTGCTAGGGAAGCACACAGAAAGAATATAAAATCACATTTGGGAGATCAAGGATTTTTCCCAGAGGGTTTTAAGGGACCAGAATAAAGAGTTGGAGACAGACAGCCATGCAAAACAGAGGAAGCTTCATGGTTTTGATGGCTATTGACTTTTGGAATAAAGTAAATTCAACTACATGAAGGCATTCTAAACTCGGATGTGATTCTCAATTTGATGTTTTTTAGACACCCTCTCCTGCCTTCAAGATAATCTAGGCATGCTTTCAAGACTAACAAACTGTTACACAAACAGAAGAGCTCTCCTTACTTCTTAATCTAAAAGAGCTGGCCCCTGCTCCCATCACAGTCACTCTCTATTACCTTTTTCCATTTCATTTTTATAGCACATATAACTTTCTGTGCATCGTTCACTTTGTATTGTCTATGCCCACTAAAATACAAGTCCCAAGGAGTAAGAACCAAGCATATCTTGTCTATCTCTATATCCCCAGTGTCTGAAACAGTCCCTGTCATATAGAAGATGCTCAATAGACACTTTACAAATAAAGGAATGGCTGCTTTCTGTGCAAAAGTTAGAAACATCTGGCATACTTCTGCCCTGGCATTTTTAGTAGCATATTAATTGACTGTATTCCTTGATTTTTGAATGAATATTGAGTCATAAAACATCAAAGCATCTATTCTGAATGGTACTAGACTTTATTGTAGTGCCAGTATTTGACAAAATATATTCACTGTCACTGTGTTAGTTTTATGCTAGAAGTCTACATATTTCTCACAAGGATTGCAAGTTTCAATTAATGACTTTTGTACTATGCATTTTAAATGCTTACCTACCTTATATAAGAACGAATAATACAAATGAAAATGAACTCAGTTTACTTGGTATTTGTGAGTACTTATTATATGACAAAGCTTTTGAATAAAGAGAGTTATTAGTAATTACGATTTCAGGGCTGTTTATAAAGTTAATCTATCTTTCCGGAAGACTCATAATTAAAATGCCTTTCCATTTGGAAACCTGCTTCACGGTGCAAGAATAAGTTAGAAACTCAGTAAAGTAATCTTCAATTTTAAATTTTCTAAAGGTGTTCTCATCTTCCTATGTGCTATTTCAGTGGTAATAATAATGATGAAATTCATTAAAATGACTACAATATATCAAGACTCACAGCAGATCTGGATCTGTGTATATGCAACATCCCTAAAATTCTCATTAAAATTTCATCAGTTGATAGTATGATTATCCTCATTTTGCTACAAGAAGACTGAGGCTTATAAAAGTTTGTTATGAAAAGTCTTAGAGGTATTAGTGTCAGGGCTTGTAACTATCTGACCACAAAAGCAAAGCTTCCAGTCACTACACCATATGGACTTAATAGTCTAGCATTTTTTTTTTCTTTTCAAATGAGCAATCTATTTATTTGGTTCTTACCTAGCTGCTTTATAATTCATATTAACTTCTGTTCTTGAGTACAGCTTATCTATTTATCTGTCTTATCACAGACTTAAATGCACAAAAAAATCAGTGATAAATTTATTTATATTGAACTAGTATCTTACTTTCATGCATAAGTTTCCTGTGGGGACCACTGATGACCACAGAGTAAAAATAAAAATAATCAGACATCACAAGTATTGTGTTTCATCACAATTAAAGATCAGAAGTTCTACTCAGAACTCTTGTCTTGATTTTTGTTAACCAGCAGTTGCTATTATACTCCATATTTAATGAGTGGGTTAATTTGAGGTAGTGTAATATCTTTTCTTGTAGCTGTTAATGCACCATCTCAGATAAGGTGAAAGTATTTTGTTAATCCACCTACCACATTTTCCTACTTGCCCTCTTCCCAGGTTCCAGTGATACCTCATACAAATAATGGCTTTAAGTGATGGCGAGATCAATAATCCCTGACTGATCTGGCTTTTTAGCTCAAACTTAATTGTTAAAGTGACCATTTATGGATAATAAAAAGCTCAAGGCATCAGCCCTCCACAGACCTGGGTTCAATTGGTGGCCCTGCCTCTTCACATATATGTACTAGGAAAACTGGCTTATTCTTCTTAATCTTCAATTTCCTCCTCTACTTAAAAAAAAAAAAAAAAAAAAAAAAAAGTACTCCATTTACTTCTTAAGGTATTTTTTTATTAGACATCATACAAGCACAATGCTGGATGTGAAATAGGCACTCAAAAAAACAGTAACATACTTTGCTGACATAAGAACAATCTCAATATTATGGTAAAATTTCTTCCATCACCATAACCATGGAGTTAGCCCACATGAACTACTACAGGGTAGTAAAAGGACTGGCAAAAGTTGAGGACCCAAATTTTGTTTATTTTCCTGGCATACCCTGATTTCTCCCCTATCCAGCACAGTTGCTCCAGCTATGAAATTTAGTCTCCTTGGAACTACCTCCTGTTGTCTAGGCACAAATTTCACTGAAGGACATCAGAAAGCCAGTCAAGGGAAAGCTCTTTTCCTTGTACTTTGAATCATGTATTAATTAACTCATCCATTTTTGGCATTAAGGATCTAGGAAACTCACATATAACCAACACTGATGAAGAAGTATAGATGGTTAAATCAAAGATCTATGTATTAGTGCAAGTAGCTACTTGACTAATTAGTGATTAGTGGGAGGTAGTGCCAAATTTGAGCATCAATACACCTAGAATCTCCAGCGTTCTCTGATGGGTACAGCTTACTCAAAAACCACCCAGTCAGCATGTGTATATTGTTTCCTTAGAGAATGATAATATGATTGTATGTTGTTTTCTTTTGGTGGTATTACAACTTGGACTATTCAGTTGCATGAAGTTTCTTCATTTTTTTAAAAAAAGAAAACTTCAAACAAATCTTAATGAGAGTTTAAAAATAAAACTTAAAAAAGAAATCTCCCTAGGGCATATCCCATGTAGAAACTAAGTGGAAAAAAAATACTAAGACATTTTAAATCAGCTTTCCTTAAATGATTCAAGCAACTCACGTCCATTTATTTTAATCACTACTTTCCTTTCAAACAAATATTGGCCAACACTACTATCTCCACTAAAGCAGGGAGCATTATCTGGTTTTGCACTCTGCACTGCATTTAGCAGAGCCAATGAATCAGAAAGAGGTTAGTGACTGGGCTTTACATATGTAAATATAGCAACTTTTTTCAGTTCTTCAACCAAGTCTCTACCTCTGCTCCTAGATCCAAAATGCTGCATGAAAACTTGATCAAAACCCAAAAGCTTGGCAGGGTACGGCGGCTCAAGCCTGTAATCTCAGCACTTTGGGAGGCCAAGACGGGCGGATCACGAGGTCAGAAGATTGAGACCATCCTGGCTAACACGGTGAAACCCCGTCTCAACTAAAAAATACAAAAAACTAGCCAGGCGAGGTGGCGGGCGCCTGTAGTCCCAGCTACTCAGGAGGCTGAGGCAGGAGAATGGCGTAAACCCAGAAGGCGGAGCTTGCAGTGAGCTGAGATCCGGCCACTGCACTCCAGCCTAGGTGACAGAGCGAGACTCCGTCTCAAAAAAAAAAAAAAAACAAAAAACAAAAAAAAAAAACCCAAAAGCTCAAGTGACAGATAGGGAAATCAGATGACCACGCTATGGTCAGGGAACAGTAGTTTTGCTCACAAATCAACAGCAGGCATTAAGTAGTGGCAATTCTTTCTCTTCAAAGTCAGATTAATGTTGTTAGCTGCTTACTCTCTAGTGGCTGCCTTTTTTATGGGCCAAGTAACTCATTGGAAAATTTATGGTTTATTCATTTTTGCGTTTTTAGTTCAAGTAATCATCTAGGACACATACATGTTTCTATGCAATACAGGCATATGACCATATCAGACATACCTTGAATTAATGTGAAGTGTGGAGAACATGCAAGCAATAGAAGCTGATCATTTCAAGGTCACTAACTCATGTACTTGTTTAAGCTTTAGCCGCTCCTGAAAGCCTTTCATTAAAGATGAGAATGCAAAGGCCTGACTTTACTCAACCAAAGGTGATGCCTCACAATATCTATTCCACATGGAGCTTCCAGTCAGAAATTACACTATAACACTAAATTCCAATGAAACACTAAATTCCAGTACGTTGACCTATTACAAAATTTGATTCAATCTTTTTTTCGTATCACTAATTTTAACACATTGCCCAAAATAGATGATTTTGTTGAATGAGTGAACGAATGTTACCCTTGGGAATTCTGAATAACTTGGATACATGGTATGTAGATTCATTCACAATTAAAATACAGACATTTTAAATCTCCAATTAATATATAGTTAACCTTTCAACAGCACAGGGTTTCAGCAACCCTAATGAGCCCCCTCACAGAGTTGAAAATACAGAAATTTCTGACTCAAAAATTTAACTACTAGTAGCCTACTACTGACCAGATAACATAAATATGGGATTAACACATACTTTTTATGTTACATGTATTATATACTGGATTCTTGAAAAAAAGCCAATGAAAAGAAAATGTTATTAAGAAAATCAGAAAGAAGAGAAAATATATTTACTCTTCATTAAGTGAAAGTAAATCTTCATGAAAGTCTTCATCCTCATCATCTTGACATTGAGTAGGTGGAGGAAGAAGAGGAAGGTGTGCTCTTGCTGTGTTCCCAAGGGTGGCAGAGGTAGAAGAAAAGCTGGTTAGAAGTGGAACTGTGCATTTCAAACCTGTGTTGTTCAAGGGTCAACTGTTCACATATAGATATTTAATATGTATAGTATTAAACAAAAATAAAATCGGCTTTTCATGAGCAGGGAGGATCATTAAACACTCATGGGTCTTTTTAGTCCATACTTGCTAGGATGTTGTCTGCTTCAATGTCCTACAACATAGAAGTTTAAATAATTATATCATAAAAAGAAAACAAAAGGAATGGAAGCAAGAAAAGACAGGAGGGAGGACAGGTAGAGGTAATGTAACCTTTCTCTCTCTTTTTCTTTTCAAACAGGTACCCTGCAGCTGTTTAATAAAACCATCTACTTACAGTGATAAATTACTTGCAAATTATATCAAACCTAAATTGCCTTCCAAAGTTTCTAGCTGCTGATGGCAGCAATGTTTTATGGAGATTTAAACAAGGTAATTTGGCAAAGAAGCATCAACTCACACTTGTGCAGCCCTGAAATGACTATTTAGGTGGCAGAAAGTGCCTGAGAAATGAGGTAAATGTCTGGAATACCTAATTTGTTACTTTGTGTACTTGTGCTTCCTGAGTTGGCAGTAGCACAAATGTTTAATGGTCAAAGATATTTAACCTTCATTACTGCTGGTGGGAGAATTCGTCTATATTATTTTGCGCTAAAGAAAAGAAGTGCTTCTATGCAGATGGCTTCTGACCTCAGTCTTCAGTAGGGCTTTTGCCATTGCTTTGTTTAATGCCATGTAAAAATAGTGACAAGAGAGAAGTGGGAAGGGAATACTTTAGTCTCTCCCTCTTTCTCTCTCACACACACACACCCCTCTTTTTCAGAGTGACGGCTTAATAAAAATTCTAATGTTGGCTTCAACTGAATCAAAGTTGAAACACAATCATGACATTTTTGTTTTAAAGTGAGACATAGTCACTGCATTCATAAAATGCAAGAATTGTTATACTTAGAAATCAAATAGCACAAATGCTTGTTCTCTTTGCTGACCTGGGCTCTGTTTTGCTGGCACAGTTTCTCCCATTTCTCCCATTTAACAAAGTATTCGGCTGAGACTCAAGTGAAGGAATTGAGCTTCAATAGCTTGATTCAGACCATGGCAATGACATATATGCATCTCTCTAAAAGTCTTTATCAACAAAACATTTGCAACAGTTCAGATTTCCTGGAAGACCTTCAAAAATAAGTGACTGCTTTCATCAGAAACCACCTGGCTTAGTACAGAAGAGGCGCTTTTCATGCTTGGGCATCTGGTGTGAAGACCAATAATCCCTAGGGAAGGTACCTGCCTGATACAGTAGGGACTGCTAGGTAGCAGCTTAGTAAACCAAAGCAAAAACTATTTGTGAAGATTGCTATTTTGACTGATAGTTTTGCAGAAATACAACAGAAACCCCAGAGATGTCCAGAACTCACAGATGTCCTAAATTGCTTAGTTTTATCAACCTCTTATATCTTATTTATTCATTAATTCATTCAATTAACAAATATTTCAGCGTGCCTCCTAGCACCATATATTTTGTGAGGCACTCTAATACAGTAGCTATCAAAAAGACAAAATCTCTGCTCATAAAATTATGTTCTGGGGAAGGAAGTAAACAAATAAATAAAATTATTATATGTAATTATAAGTGCTATAAAGGAAAAACAATTGACTATGAGATACTCTGTAACCTAGGGTGAAGCGGGGCTACACAAGATAGAGTGATCTAGGATGGATTTTATGAAGATCTGAAGGATAAACTGTGACCTGAAGAATGAGAAGGCACCAGATAAACATATGCAAATAATCAGGGGAGAGAATTAACACTGGGTCAGGCTGAGGCAAGAGTATGTGCACAGATTTGAAGACCTTAAAGAAGGCTTGGAAATGGCAGCATAACATCAACTTCAGAAATAACCAAGGACATTCTGTCATATTAAGGAGCCTAGTTTTTTTCTTTCCTCAAGAATCTTGAGAAAAAATTAGGGCTTCAATTAAAACTCATTGATGACTAATGATTTTGAACACTTTTTCATGTATTTATTGGTCATTCACATATATTCTTTTGTTAAGTACATATTTGAAATTTCCAGTTTTTATTTTTGTAATTTCATTGATTTGTAAGAGTTCTGCCTATATTCTAACATAAGTCTATTGATTAATTCATGTATTTTGAATATTCTTTCCCATTCCCATTTACAAATTCATTTTCTTAATAATGTATTTTGAAGAGCAAACATTTTTAAATTATACTCAACTTATCAATTTTATATTTTGTAGTTAGTGAATTTTGTCCCATTGTGTCCGGAATTGGTTCCTTCTGGTGAGTTCCTGGTCTCGCTGACTTCAAGAATGAAGCCACAGACCCTCGTGGTGAGTGTTACAGTTCTTAAAGATGGTGTGTTCAGAGTTTGTTCCTTCAGATGTTCAGATGTGTCTGGAGTTTCTTCCTTCTGGTGGGTTCATGGTCTTGCTGACCTCAGGAGTGAAGTCGCAGACTTTCGTGGTGTTACAGTTCTTAAAGGTGGTGCATCCGGAATTGTTCATTCCTCCGGGTGGGTTCATGGTCTCACCAACTTCATGAGTGAAGCTGCAGACCTCGACAGTGACTGTTACAGCTCTTAAAGGTGGTGCAGACCCAAAGAAGCAGCAGCAACAAAATTAACTGCAAAGGGTGAAAGAACAAAGCTTCCACAGTGCAGAAAGGGACCCAAGAGGGTTGCAACTGCCGGCTCCCATAGCCTACTTTTATTCCCTTATTTGGCCCCACCCACATCCTGCTGATTGGTCCATTTCAGAGAGTGCTGATTGGTCCCTTTTACAGAGTGCTGATCGGTGCATTTACAATCCTTTAGCTAGACAAAAAAGTTCTCCAGGTCCCCTACCTGACCCAGAAGCCCAGCTGACTTCACCTGTCACTGCCACAGAAACCCTTAACTACACTGACATCACAAAGATATTCTCCACTTGCTTTGTTCTAAGTAGATTTGTATTCCAGATTTTATGTTTATATCTATGATCCACCTAAAATTAATTTTTGTATGTGGGATGAGGTAGAGCTCAACAATTTGTTCTTTTTTTCCCTGCACTCCTATTTTCTATTGTGGTGTTACCTTTTGTTAAATTTCTTCTGTTAACGAGTTTCTGAGACTCCATTGAATTGACTTGGCACCTTGGTGAAAAAAATATCCATATATATTTGTGGTGAAAACAGTTTTTATTTGTCAACTTGAAAATAATTGAATTCAAAATAAAATAAAATAAAATAAATGAGTGATATCTTCAAAACTAAAAATCAACTACATATATGTCATCCTCTGTTAATCTGTTTGCCTTTCTTTATGCCAGTAACATGCTGAATTAATTAACAGCTTTTTAAGTCTTTAAAACAGGTAGTATAAGTTCTCCAACTCCTCTCCTTCTATGAGATTGTGTTGCCTCTTCTACATACTTTTTATTCCTATATACATCTTACAGTCAGCTGGTCAATTTCTAAATATAAAGCTTGCTGGAATTTGGATTTGGGATTAAATTGATACCATAGTTAAATTTGGGAACAATTATCATTTTAGCAGCATAGAGGCTTTCAATCTACGAGCAGAGTATATCGCTCTAATTATTTGTTTTAATTTCTCTCAATGATGTATCAGTCTTGTACATATCATATGTATTTAAAGTTATATAGTTTTTTGATTTTATTAAAAATGTTTTATTCATTTTCCAATTGTTCAATTGTTCAAGTTAATATATAGTATTTTGAATTTCTATGTATTAACTCTGTATTAATGACTGCTAAAGTCACTCTTATCAGTGCTGGAATTTTTATGTACATTCCAGAGGAGTTTCTATGTGCACAATCATGTCAGCTGGGAATGAGAGAGGTTTTTCTTCTCTAACCTTTATAACTTTTATTTATTTTGCTTATCTTTTTAAACTAAGACTTCCAGGCAATATTGCATAGCAACTATCAGATGTTATATCCTTGCTTTGTCCAAAGTCTTAGAGAAAAATCATTCAAATTTTGTCATTAAAATAATTATAATTGGATTTTTTTTCATAGATATCTTTTATTTTATTCAGATGATTTCCTTTTTGGTATATTTTAGTTTGCTAGATATTTTTAACATGAATTGGTATTAAATTTTGTCAAATGTTTTACCTGCTCTATTGAGATGTTCATATTTTATCTTTTATTATGTTAATGTGATAAATTGCATGCATTACTTTTTAAATTATAGAACAAAAAGTCTGTGTTCCTGACAAAAATCCCATTTCGTCATGATCCTTTTAATATATTGCTGCATTTGATTGGTTAACACATTTCTAAAGATAGTAGGAAGATTTTGTTATTGTTAGTTTTTGTTTTTGTTGTTTATGAATTGAAATTGAATTACTATACAAAATAAAGAAAAACTGTTTTCTGTATCTTCTTGCATCAGTTTTGTTAAGTGTATTTGTCAAAAATTTGTCTCTTTCATCCTAGTTGTCAATTATTCACATGAAGTTGTTCATAATACCCATTATACTTTAGTATTTGTAGAATATAAGCATTTAAAGAAACAAATGTTTCTTAAATCATATCAAATATATTTTGATATGTTGTGGTTTATTTATCATTCAGTTTAAAATATTTTCTATTTTCCCTATGATTTATTTTGTGATTCATGTGTTATTTCAAGGATCTTCTCAATTTTTCAAATAATTGAGAATTTATCTTATTAGGATTGATTTTGAATTTATTATTTTTATGGCCTGAAACATAATCTTTATGATTTAAATCATTTGCCATTTGCTGAAATCTAATTTGTGGCCCATGATATAACCCATCTTGAACGTGCATTTGAAAATAAAAAGTGAATTCTACAGTTCTGGAATGCAGTGTTTAAAAACAAATAGATCAAATTAGTTGATAGTGTTTAAAATATTTTCTATATTGATTTGTTATTCTACTAGTAGACCAATTATTTAAAAACATAGATAAAATGTTTAATACAATTATGGGTTTCTCTAGTTCTTCCTTTATTTCTGTCAAGTTTTGCTTCAGATTACATGCAAAAATATTTAGAATTCTTATATCTTCTTGATAAAAAAAGACCCATATTTCATTATAAAGTTTCCTTCTTGTGGTAATACTTTAAGTTATGCATGAGTGTAGCCACACCACATTTCTCATGATTCGTGTTTGTTTGGCCTCTTTTCCACTCTTTTCCATTCAAGCTGTCTGTGTCTTTATATAAAATACATGCTCATTGTAAAAGCATATAGCTTGGTCTTACTTTCTCATCTATTCTTAACCTCTGTATTTTATTTTGCTTAAAGTTTCTTTTTATAATTGATCAAAAACGCTAAATGACTATATCAAGCAAATTAACATGTGCATTACATCATATATTTATTATTTTTGTGTGATTAGAATGCAAAGTCTCTTAGCAATTTTCAAGTATACAATATATTGTTATGAACTGAAGATGTATTGCACATCTTGGTAACAACCACTTCAACAGGAAATTTAGACCATTTATAATTAGTATAAGTTTGATGTGGTTGGGCTTAAGCAGAGAACTTTGGAACTTGTTTTCTATTTTCCCACTCTGTTTCTTCTTTACCTTCCTTTGTGTGAATTGTGTATTTTTTATAAAAACTCATTTTTATTGGTTTTTCACTACATATTTTTTAGCAGTTACTCTGGAGATGATAATATGCATCTTCAATTTACCTCAGTCTATATTCATATAACATTTTTCTACTTAATGAAAATTGTATGAATCTTATAACAATATGTAATGGTTCTATTTATCTACTTCCTACCCCTTTTTGCTCTGTTGTCATACATTTTACTTTTACATACACTAAAATGTCTATGATATACTTTTATAAATTTTGTTTGAATTAGTCAATAATTGGAATAAAAGTTTAAACTAGTATACTAAAATTAGAGAATTAATTTACTTCTAAATTTTTCCTCATTAGTATTTCTTATTCCCTCTTGCAGATCCAAGATTCTATTTAGTATCATCCCTTCAGCCTAATGAATTTTATTTCAGCATTTTATGTAATACAGGACTATTAGAGATAAATTCTCAGTTTTATTTATCTTTTTTTTTAGATGAACATGTCTATTTGTTTTTTATTCTTTAAAAATATCATTCCATTAACCTGGGGCCTTTATTTTACTGATGAAAAGTCAGCCATAATTCTTATCACTGTCCTCCTGTATGTAATGTTTCTTCCTTAAATGGCTTTAAAAATATTGTTCAGAGAGTTTTTACAATGCCCATTTCCTCTCTTTATGGATAAATGAAAATGCATGAGATATTTTACACATTCTAAAGTCCATATAATACTTTTAACATCTAAGATCTTAAGTGCTTTGTAATCAGTAGACACTCTGCATGTCTTTATTTTAGTTGAATGCTAATGTAACCGGGACTGGCAAATAGAAAACCATCAGTTGTTCAGATCACATCAATTTGCACTATATAAAAATTAGAGAAGTACCAACAGGCAATTCATTAAGCAACAAAGTGCATGTGAATCCACACACCCCATCTTCTCCCAGTATAAAAGTCATTTTTATATTTTAAAATAAATAAAAACTAAGTATCAAGTATTTCCTGGGAACTGAGGCTAGAAACACCCATGTAAACAGTATATTCCATTACATGCATTCTTCATTTTGATATTGCGATAGAGGTCAACAGGTTAATTAAAACATAGGCTATACTGATTTTATAACTTCACTAACTCTTGATCTTTTGCATTTCAGAAAAACATACCTCACTATACTTCTCATGTCAGTTCTTAATAGATACATGAAATTCGCCTTGAATTCTCTAAAAGCTATATTATAACAAAATATTATTATTCTCATTTCTCTTTAAAGAGGAGTTACTACAATTTGAGATGTGTAAGAATTATGAGGGGATGATGCTAAAATGAAGATTCCCAAGTGTCCATCCCAAGAAATATTCAGAAGTTTACAGATGAGGCTCAGTATATTAGGTAGGGTTCTTGAGAGCGACAGAGCTAATAGGATATATGAAGGAGAGTTTATTAAAGAATATTGACTCACACGATCACAAGGTGAAGTCCCACAATAAGTCATCTGCAAGCTGAGGAGCGCAAGGAAGCCAGTCCAAGTCCCAAAACCTCAAAGTAGGGAAGCCAACAGTGCAGCCTTCAGTCTGTGCCCAAAGGCCCGAGAGCCCCTGGCAAATCACTGGAGTAAGTCCCAGAGTCCAAAAGGTAAAGAACTTGAAGTCCAATATTTGAGGGCAGGAAGCATCCAGCACATGAGAAAGACGAAGACCAGAAGACTCAGCCAGTCTAGTCCTCCCATGTTACTCTGCCTGCTTTTATCCTAGCTGTGCTAATTAGATGGTACCCACCCAGATTGAGGGTGGATCTGCCTCTCCCAGTCCACTGACTCAAATGTTGATCTCCTTTGGCAACACCCTCACAGACACACCAAGGAACAACATTTTGCATCCTTCAATCAAGTTGGCACTCAATATTAACCATCACAATCAGTATCTGGATGTAAAGAGTGAGGCAAGCTCTACTTAAAATGTTGCCTTCTAGTAAAGCCCCAAATTTCAATCTGATTCATTACAACCTGATAAGGACATGTCCTGGCCCTTATCTTGTTGGTATCCTCTGACACTACTGAGTCCTCATTGCTTCAACATCAGCTACACTGATTGTCATTTAGTTTCTATAAAACTGCACGTTTCAGGCCGAGGCGGGTAGATCATGAGGTCAAGAGATCGAGACCATCCTGGCCAACATGGTGAAACCCTGTCTCTACTAAAAATACAAAAAAATTAGCCGGACATGGTGGCAGGTGCCTGTAGTCCCAGCGACTCAAGAGGCTGAGGCAGGAGAATCACTTGAACCTGGGAGGCAGAGGTTGCAGTGAGCCGAGATTGCGTCACTGCTGCATTCCAGGCTGGAGACAGAGCGAGACTCCACCAAAAAAAAAAAAAAAAAACACAAAAACCCTGCACGTTTCTTCCTATCTTTATAACATCACATAAGCTGTTTCCTCTGCCTGAAACCCCCAATTTTGTCTGGTCAACTCCTTCTTATCCTTAGATCTTAACTTAAATAGTTCCCTAATACATAAATTATATTAGGTAGATTTAATTTCTCTGAGTCACCCTCCTACCCCAGTTAGACTTATCTTTTAAAACTTGAATTCTTCAGAGCCATTTACACAGTTATAATTACTTATTTTGGTAAACACTGGTTAAATCACTGCCTTTTCCAGTATCAGTATAAGCTTAGTGTAGACATTGATATTGCTCGTTATGCTTAACATACAAAGTGACTATCTCAGTGCTTGGCACAAAGCAGACATTTAGTAAGTATCTATGGACTGACTGATTTCATGTATGCAAAAAGCAGTTTCAATCATTAACTCTGTGCCCTTCCATATTACTTCACTGTTGTTATGTTCAGGTCTCATTCCTCTTCTTCTTCTTCAGACTTTCCCAAATTTGTCTCCATCCACATGGAGAAAAATCTCCATCCTTGGGTGCTGTCCTGTTATCTCTAATAACCTCTCCTCCTGACCACAGTTGATTGCTCAAAGCAAAGACGATTATAGTTCTTGTGCAAAAGTTTTAGAAATAAGGTCAAGAAAGAGAAGCAGTCTCTCCTTGGTTAATTGATGTAATAGATAAACAGGAAATTAATAGATAAAATACACAGGCTGCTGAACTGTTAGCAGCCATTGTTCATAGTTAACAATTGACAAAGTAGAGAAATTCCATCTCCAGAGGAAAAAAGGATGAAGTACACATGCATAGAGGTATGTAGAAAAATAATCCTGTTTTAAGTCCAGACTGTAGCTATTCTTGAGGTCCAATCTCTTTCCTATATTTGGGCTTCCTAAGGAAATTCTCCACATTGGAAATCTGACAAGATCTCACTGGGTAAAAATCAAGGTGTCTGCAGGGCTGCATTCCTTGTTATGGGCTCTAGGAAAGAATCCAATCCCTCCCTCTTTTCTAGAGGCTCTATGTTTTCTGTGGCTAGTGGCCACTTCCCCCATCCTCAAAACTAGAAATGTTACCCTTCTCTCTAACCTCAGCTGAGAAAAGTTTTTGCTTTCAAGGACTCATGTGATTAGGTTGGGCCCACCCAGATCATCTCCTCATGTCAAGGTCCTTACTCATAATCACATCTGCAAATCTTTTTCCAGGGAATATATCCAAGGTTCTGGGAATGAGGACAGGGACATTTTTGGAGAACCATTATTCTGCCCGCCAAATTCAGTGTCCTTGAAACAATTTCCCCTATGTGTATATAAACTAAGTCAGGTTGAATTTCTGTACCAAAAAGAGCTCCCTCTATAACCTCTTATGTGTCTTCTGTCTAGATTGATAGCAATCAAATTTCTAGGTTGGAAACCCAGAGCTTCCTTCAATGTCTTCTATTCATAGTACACAAATCCAGTTATTCATAAAGTCCTGTACAACTTACCCCTAAGATGACTTGACTTAATCTTCATTTTCCATTTTCATTCTATTCAGTAATGTTTTAGTTCTGGGGTTTACCCCCTTTTTGCGACAATAATTTACAACCTGAATTCCCTGCCTATATCTTTCTTTCCATAACCACCCTCCTGTTAATAATTATATTTCACTACTTGTCACGTAATCACAAAATCTTACAATTTCCTAATCAAAAGCATTTAGTAGCCCTGTAAACCTTTAAATTAAATTCAGAAATTCACAAAATGATCAAATTTAACCCAGGGTATTTCTATAGCAGGACAAGCCACAGACAAAACTCCTCAGACACCAGATTAAAGAAGAGGATTTTTATTCGGCTGGGAGCGTCGGCAGATTCGTATCTTAAGAACCTAGCTCCCCCAAGACAGAGTTCCTGGCCCTTTTAAGGGCTTACAACTCTAAGGGGTTTCACATGAAAGGGTCGTGATGGATTGAGAGCACATGTGGTTAGAGTTGGGGGTTAATCTTTTAACCTCAGGTCTGGTCATCAGTGGCACCGACTGGTCTTGCCACTGACTTCATTCCTGTTGTTTTTTCAACTTTTACTTCCTCCTTCTCCTCAGAGACAGGAGACAGGAAGAAATGGCTTCTCTCCTCATTCCCCTCTTTGAGAACCTCACTCACTAGTGGGAGTTCTCACTCTCATCTTCACTACCCAGGTCTTCCTGCCAGTCCAGTTCCATTGATTCCTAGAAGTACATACTCTCCTACTGGGTGGCATTATACACACAAGTCCCTTTTAAACAAAAAGACTATTTCAACTTTTCTTTTCCTATCTCAGTCTGAGGAAGGTCAGTTGAAGTCCTTATTGTACAAGCCCAAAATCTAAGTTCCACGATGAGCTTCCTCATGCTTCGGCCGTGCGTGGACCAGTCAGCTTCCAGGTGTGACTGAAGCAGGGCTTGTCATTGTCTCCAGAGTGACTCCATAAGGGTTGTCCGGGTTTAGTCTTGCCTCCCAGGTTTCAGGCGCTACAGGTTTTACACGGCTGTGATAGATCCAGGCTGGGATTCCCTCTATGTTTAAGGCAGTGGGAGTGGTCAGCATGACAATCTGGGGTCCTTTCCATTATGGGCACAAAGAGGCTACATTCCAGTCCTCGATCCACACTCGATTGCCTCTGCCATCTTCTGTACCAAGTCAGCCACAAACGCCGACGCGTTATCTGAGCCGATCCTTAAGGGCAGTCCAAATCTAGGAATAAGATCTCGAAGCACGAGCTTTCTTAGTTCATGTTGGATAAGCCTCCACCCACCCAGAGTTCAATAGGCCCTTTTCTTTATATAATGCTCCATGTACTTGAAGGGTTAAAAAGGCATACTGAAAATCAGTGTAAATGTTTATAGTCTTACCTTCGCTGAGTTTTAAGGCCTGAGTTAAAGCAATGAGTTCAGCTTTCTGGGCTGAAGTGCCCTGGGGAAACAATCTGGCTTCAACAATGTCCAGGGCTACCACTGCATACCCTGCACATCTCTCTCCTTGTGGGTTGATGAAGCTGCTCCCATCCACATATAGTTCCCAGTCTACTGATGCCCAAGGCTGGTCCCAGAGGTCAGGTCTGCTAGAGTAAACTGAGTTCAATACTTCTACACAGTCATGCTCAACAGGGCTCTCTGATACTGGGAGCAACGTGGCAGGGTTCAGGGTGTTACAAACTTCAATGGTTATACATGGATTTTCACAGAGTAAACTTTGGTACTTGGTGAGTCTAGCATTCGTTAGCCAATGATGTCTTTTAGTATTCATTAAGGTCACCACAGCATGGGGGGCCTTTATGTTCAGGTTTTGCCCAAGAGTCAGCTTATCTGCTTCTTGTACTAGCAGGGCAGTTGCTGCCAAGGCCCTCGAACACAGGAGCCATCCTTTAGAAACCCAGTCTAGTTGTTTAGAGAGGTAGGCCACCGGCCTCGGCCAGGCCCCCACAGTTTGGGTTAAAACCAACTGCCATGTTTTCTCTGACACATACAATGTAAAAGGCTTTGTCAGATCGGGCAGCCCGAGGGCTGAGGCTGACAGGTTTTTCCTTTAACTCATGAAAGGCTTGCTGTTGTTGGGATCCCCATTCAAAAGGCTCCTGGTTCCCTCTGTTTGTGACCTCATACAAAGGCTTGGCTAATACTGCAAAGTTTGGGACCCACAGTCTACAACACCCCCACAGCTCCTAAGAATTCTCTCACCTGCCTTCTGCTCTTAGGCTCCGGTAGACTGCAAATGAACAGCTTCTGACTCTCAGGGGCCTCCTACAGTACAAGTCTGGGGCAAGCAGAAAGCTTACTTTGCTGAAACCCCTGTGGCTCTGATTATGTCAATAGTCTTTTCGGATAAGGGGGAGACTGGGGCAGTTACTACCAAATGTTCAGCGCCAGTATCCACAAGAACATCAATGTCTTTACCCCCGATTGTCATCCTGACCATAGGCTCTTTGGGGGCACTTGAGCCCGGTCCCCCTCAGTCCAATAACCCTTCTACCAGGTTGAGCAGGGCCCCTTCCTCCTTGTCTGGAGCCTCCTGCTCTGAGTCACCTTGTTTTCTTTTTAGCTGAGGGCATTTGTTCTTCCAATGTCCTATTTCTTTAGAATAAGCACACCGGTTACGCTGCAAACTCTCACAGCCAAGCTTAGTTTCTTTCCCAGGGCCCCCCTTCCCTTGCCTCTTTGGGGAGATCCCTCTGATTGCTGCAGCTAACAGGTTGGCATTTCACCGGGCCTGGATGTTCATTCTCTTTGTGGTTTTCCTTACGGCTTACTGCATCCCTGTTTACAAACACCTGGTTAGTTATTTCTAATAACTGTGATGTATTCATCCCTGCAAACCCAGCCTGTTTCTGCAGTTTTCTTCTAATGTCTTCAGTGCTTTAACTAAAGCCATGTTAATCATGTGCTGATTTTCAGGGCTGTTGGGATCAAAGGGAGTATACATACGATAGGCCTCACAGTCTCTCGTAGAATTGTGCTGGACTTTCTTCTTTTCCCTGAATGACCTCAGAGAGCTTGTTAACATTTGTGGCCTTCTGGGCTCCCCTCTTTAATCCTTCCAAGAGAGCTTCCCTGTATCGGTTTAGCTTTTGCATACCCTCTCTTTCATTCAGGTCCCATTGGGGGTCGGTTCCTGGGAACTGGGTCCTTACATACTCTTGGGGTTTTGGTAATCAGCCAGTGCATGTTCCTCTAGCCACTTAGTTGCTGCTTGGAGCACTCTCTGCCTTTCATCTGTGTTAAAGAGGAACATGAGCAACTGGTGGCAATCAGCCCAGGTGGGGTTGTGGGTCTAGATAATAGTTTGGAGCAAATCAATTAGAGCTTGTGGCTTTTCGGTATAGGACGGGGTATTGTTTTTCCAGTTGAGAAGATCGGCAGAAGTGAAGGGCTGGTGCACAAAACCACGCCTCTCCACCATGTGCCCATCCTCATCTATCCCAGTATACCGCTGCTCTCTCAGGGGCATTTGTATCCCAGTTTTGGGTCGTAAATGAGCTGCCAAGGGAGGGGTTTCTCCTGAGGCTTCACCTCCTCTCTTGTCTACTCTGGATGGCCTAGGGATATGTTTGTCTTGAGGAGGTACAAGCACTGTGGGCCCAAGAGGGGGTAGCCTCTCTCCCTGGTAAGGGGAGGGCACCACTGGGATCACTGGTGCCATCTCCTGCAATGGATCTTCTGATGTTGGGTTGAACAGAACTTCAGGAATTGATTTCCCTTGGCGGGTGGAGTGGGATTCTTCCTTGGCTATCTGTCCCTTTGCTACTAGCACTGCTGGTGCCTGCCCTGTTAGCCACTATCGGGCTGTGACCAAGTGTCTATGTATGGGAACTGGTCTAGATATCCTTTACCAGTTACCTTGTGCCACACCTTAGAAACAAGGGACCTGTCCAGGATTCCTTCTGATGGCCAACCCACTTCTAATGTTGGCCAATCTATTTCACACAAAGTTCTAAGTTTTCCTGGTGTCATAGTAACCCCATAGTCTCCACTAAACCCCTTCTTAAAATTTTTCAACATAGTTCCTAGTGGAGTGGGCTTACTTTGTGTCTGACCCATGTTTCCTCGAGACAAAACACCACACTCACACCACATGCACACCACAGAACAAAGAATGGGGTAAAAAGGGCACATACACACTTTTTCAGTTTACACCAAACCAGAATCAAAGCCAAAATCAGAGTCTCCAGAAATTCAAGCCAGGTCAAAACCAAATCTAAAGTATCAAGCAATTCAAGTCAAGTCAAAAACCAAAGTGCAGGTATAGGCACGCGGTGGATGATAAGGCTACGTTTCCATTCAAATGGAGTGGGCAAGTTCCAAAGACCAGTCTTACCAAGTCTCAGATGTCCGGACTCAAAGTGCCAGTTCCTTCCCAGTGTTCAGCCACTGTGTTGATCCTCTGCTGGGGCCTGTTATGCACTGCTCTGAGGAGGCGTTCCACCTGGGCAATTGCCTACCGGGCAGCACTCTCAGGATCCGCATCGCACAAGCTGGCCCCAGTTCCACGCAGGATGTTCCACAGCGCAGGCCTAAGCAGCCCAAGGGGCTGCCTCGACCATCCATTAATCACCTCGCTTCCCAGTCAGGGAACCAAGAAATGCAGCAGGACCAGCTGCAGACAAAACTCCTCAGACACCAGATTAAAGAAGGAAGAGGATTTTTATTTGGTCGAGAGCGTGGGCAGACTCGCGTCTTAAGAACCTAGCTCCCTCAAGACAGAGTTCCTGGCCCTTTTAAGGGCTTCCAACTCTAAGGGGTTTCACGTGAAAGGGTCGTGATGGATTGAGAGCACATGTGGTTAGAGTGGGGGAGTTAATCTTTTAACCTTAGGCCTGGTCATCAGTGGCACCGGCTGGTCTTGCCACTGACTTCATTCCTGTTGTTTTTCAACTTTCACTTCCTCCTCCTCAGAGACAGGAGACACTAAGAGAAATGGCTTCTTTCCTTGTTTCCTTTTATTTTGCCTTCTTTGTCCACCCCCTCCTCCTGAGTTACCTTAAGAAGTTAATGAATGGCCGGGAGTTTTGTCTCACGCCTGTAATCCCAGGACTTTGGGAGACCGAGGCGGGCGGATCACGAGGTCAGGAGATTGAGACCATCCTGACTAACACGGTGAAATCCCATCTCTACTAAAAATACAAAAAAAAAAAAAATTATCCAGGTGTGATGCGGGTGCTGTAGTCCCAGCTACTTGGGAGGCTGAGGCAGGAGAATGGCGTGAACCTGGGAGGCAGAGCTTGCTGTGAGCTGAGATCATGCCACTGCACTCCAGCCTGGGCGACAGAGCGAGACTTTATCTCAAAAAAAGAAGAAGAAGAAGAAGGAGAAGAAGGAGAAGAAGGAGAAGAAGGAGAAGAAAGAGAAGAAAGAGAAGAAAGAGAAGAAGGAGAAGAAGAAGAAGAAGAAGAAGAAGAAGAAGAAGAAGAAGAAGAAGAAGAAGAAGAAGAAGAAGAAGAAGAAGAAGAAGAAGTTGTTAATTAATATTTATTTATGACATAAAATGTTTGCTTCGTCCATCATTCATTTATTCCTGCACTATAGTAGGTATTATTAATGGTGGAAAGAAATGGAAGTATGGTCTAGGAAGGTTGATGAAAATGTTATGGTTCAGAAGGGGAGAAATCTACCATAGAGGAGATAAGCAGGGCATTCTGGATTGGAGGAAGGCCTGATTTGAAACACATAAATTGTTTTTATTAAAAAGTATTCATTTCTTAATTTTAATAATGATTTAAATGTTTACTATCATTCTATGCTCTGAAGAAACTGTAGTGAATAGCACAATTCTTTCTCTCATAGAGGAGAAGATGGTAGAGTTCCAGTGGAGAAAACAGACAATTAACAAGTAAATATATATACAATTTTGGATAGAGGCATTGCAATAAAGAAAATCAAGCAGGGTAAGAAATTAGAGAGTTTAGGTGAAAGCTGGAAGATCTTTTATTTGGGTTATAGGGAACAGTCTCTGAAGAAGTGACATTTAAGAACAGATCTGAATGATAAGAGACTTTCTGCTATGTGAAAATCTAAGGATACAGAACTTGAACGTAGGAACTAGCTGTGCAAAAGAGCATGGTTTGAAAATAAACATGTAGTATTTGAGGAAGAGCAAACAAGGCCAGTATGGCAATAATGCAGGAAGCAAAGGGGACAGCCACGAAAAATAACATAAGAGAGAGAAAGATGTGCAAATCTAAAGTAACCCTTGTTCACCATGAATTGGAGTTTGGATTGAATTCCATGTGCAATGAAAAGGCATTGGAGAATCTTAATGAGAAAATCTGCAATTTGATGTGCACCTTAAGAAGCTCACTTTAGCTGCTATGGAGGGAATGGATTTTAGGGGAATAAAGAAAAAAGCAGAAACTAGTGAAGGAGCTACAGCAAGAGTCCAGGCAAGAGAGCTGGTGGCTGAGGCAAAGAATGTGGCAGGAGATATGAGAAATAACTGGATTTGAAACACGTGTCGAGGACTGAGCTGACAGATGTTAAGGAACAGAGTGTAAAAGTGGAGGAGAAGAGGTCTAAGGATCGAGCCCAGGGTGGCACTCCAATGCTTAAGACTTAAGAAAAAAGTCAGCAAAGGAAATTGATAAGGTAGAGTCCCTGAGGGAGCCAGGAGAGGACGGTGTAATATCTGGAAGTCAAGCAAAGAAAGTGATTTAAGAAGAAAGGGATCTGCTATGTCAAATGAAGTTTACAGGAAGGACAAGGAAGAGGATAAGTTAAAGATCATTGATAACCTTAGTAAGAGCCATTTTATTATTAGGACAAGAGTCCTATTGGAATAGGTGAAGCAGCAAAGAGGGGTTGAAAGCCAGAAGCTCTTTAAAGGACTTTTGCTGTGAACACAAATAGAAAAGTGAGTTTTTGAAAAACTGATATGAAGATGTTTGCATTCCTATAGGATTTGAGAAAATAATAATAAGCTTTATTATAATAGGGTTGACTATATTGCAAACGTTGATGACATCCCGTATGAAAAAGTTCTCTGCATAAGTCTAGTATTATAGTAGCCAGCACATTGTGTAATTAAAAAGTTAGGCCTACATGGAAATCTTGACCCTGCTTTTGGTAAATGTATGAGCTTAGACAAGTTAGTTAGGCTCCTTAAACAATTGTTTTCTTATCCAATATTGGGCTTTTTTTAAGGAGTAAATGTGATAATATAGAGAGAGTATTTACAGCAGTGCCTAAAACACTCAGTAGTTGAGAGGAAAGATCATCACTACTGTTTAGTGTTTGACTATTAATACCTTCTACAATCAGTGGTATAGCCCATTAGGATTTTAGCTGCACCAAAGAGAACAATTTCTGTCTCGACATCCTCCCCCTTTATGTGTCTCTTTTTCCAAGCCAGACCCTAATATTATTTCCTATTTCAAAGTACCACAGGGGATATAGCCAAGGGGATGAAACAGCTGTGTGTCAGGCCACACACAGAAATGTAGTGAGTTAATGTCATTTTAAACATAGTTTGCTTATGTGTAAATTAGCTTGCAGATTTTCAAGCTTCCTACCACTAATTACTAAATTAGTAAGAGTTCCCCTGCAGGGAAAGCAGCAATGAGGAAGACAAACATGGCATTCTTATGTGACTGCTCATTTGCATCGTTCATACAACTCTGGCTTACAGGAAGACAACCCCCTGCTTCTCCTAGTTAAATCTAATATGGCATTTACAGTTTTATACAAGAATATTAAGCAACAAATTAGCCCAAAGCTACAATTAATTATAATCCAGAGTCAACCCAAGGGAATAGAGAACACAACACATTTCTTAACATTTAGCGCTCCTCTTGGCCCATGCAAGTTGGCAAGATAATTTCCTAACTCAGGACCTGCAGGTTGAAATTTCAGTAGAGAAGCTTTGTTAAGAAAGCTGTGACATGCACGGTTTCTGACATATGTAGTCACTTGAAAACAGTACCTCACTTCAAATCCCAATTCCCACTGATTAACTTCTTGCCTTGAGTGAATCTATTAGTCAGGACAATCTTGTATGCAAGAAAGGGGCAGAAGTCCAATTCAAAGAGCTTAAGAAAATATATGGACGCAGTTAAAGTGGAGGTTGTGGATAAAAATGCTTTGGGCATGACTACATCCAAGGGCTGAAAGGATGTTGTCAGCAACTGGTCTGTCTCTGTTTCTTGTGTTTTCTTCTGTGTACATCATCTTTACTGTGAGCAGTCTCAGCAGAAAAAAATGCATTTCATTTGTTTATGGCAACTTGAAAGTGCCCCTAGAATTTAGTCATGTACCCACCCCTACACCAATCACTGTGGCCTGTGTTGTATTAATGCTGACTAATCGGGCCCAGGTTACAGGCCTAATGCTAAAGACAGGTGGCGCCATCTTCCCCTAAACCACATGGAATGCTGTTGGTTTCCTTCCCCCAGGGAAAATCAAAATATTGTTACTATCCTAAGGAAAGAAGTGTGAGTTGAGAAGTGTTAGAAAGGAAAATGCAACAGATGCCCAGTATTGCAAATGACACAATTGCTTAAAGTTTGTTTCCATGTTTATGTAAATATATAACAACTATTATTATAGTACCTGTCTGTTCTAGTCCATTTTATGCTACTATAGCAGAATACTACAGACTGTATTTCATATATATATAAAATCTCTCGATGTATATTATATATTATGTATTATACATAGAGATATCGTTATATATTAGAATAGAAATTATATATATTATACATAGAGATGTATATTATACATAGAGCTATTATATATTATATATTATACATAGAGAGATATATAATATATATTATATATACCTCTCTCTAATATATACCCAAGCTGGAATGCAGCGGTGTGAGCATAGCTCATTGCAGCCTTGAACTCCTATGTCATCAACCTCGATCCCTGTTGGACTGAACAAAGGATGATGAACATGGGACTAAAGACAAAGACAAAAGAGTGTATTTGGAAGAAGGGGTCGGGGGCTCCTTGCTTCTAGTGAACAAGGGCACTGACCTTTTTCAGCCGTCCATATTTATTAGGTAAAAGAAATAGTGAGAAGGGGGGATGATTGTTGGGTGATTGTCGTCAGCAGTTTGATTTATAGCAGACTTGCAAGACTATATTCTTTGAACAATAGGCTCTAGATGTCCCAGTAGATAACCTCCCTCGAGGAGCAGAGTGATTGCCTTCAGCAAACCCTCTGGTGGCAGGAGCAGATGTGAGTTTGCTCACATCCTGCAGTCATGATAAACAGTTTGCTGTTTGATCATATAGCCTCAGTGGAATGCTGAGTTGGTCATGTCTCTTGGGCCTTCAACTCCCAATACTCCTAGCCTCAAGCAGTCTTCCCACCTCAGTCTTCCATGTAGGTAGGGCTACAGGTTCCTGGTTATTTTTATTGTTTTTTTGGTTTTCATTTTTTGTGTTTTTTTTGTAGAGATGGGGCCTCTCTATGCCACTCAGACTGACTCAAACTCCTGGCTTCAAGTGATACTCCTGCCTCAGCCTCTCAAAGTGCTGATATTAAAGATATAAGCCACCAAAACTGGACCCTATTTTATGAGGAATAGAAATGTATTTCTAATGGTTCTGTAGCTAGGAAGTTCAAGATTGGGAGCTGGCATCTTGTGAGGGCCTTCTTGCTCATCCTTATATGGTGGAAGGCTGGAGGGCAAAAGGAAATAAATGCTGTGTCTCTGTATGGCAGAAGACAGTGAACTCCTTTCCACACCCTTTTTATAGGAGCATTAATGCACTCATGAAAGCAGAGCCCTCATGACCTAAGCACCTCCCATCCTCCTAACACAGTTACATTGGGGGCTAAGTTTTCAACACATGAATTATGTGGGATCCATTCAGATAAAGGCATTACCTTATGGGATAAGAACATTTGGCAAAAGCTAAAGGCTAAGTAATTGTTATTATTGCTTCCTCAAAGTTATTATGTGTATGCATTACTATAGACCCTAACAACTGATTTCACATTATCATTTCATATGTAATTACACATACATTGTGTGTTATAAATAAATTATTATATCCTGTTTAGCAAGTGGTTCTTTGAGCATATGAAGGTAAATATTTCTCAAAGGCACACATCATATTACGAGCATGGTTAGTGTTAGCCTTCCAGACACCCACACTCAAAATATCCAGCCTCTTCTTAGATGAGTGAGGAGAAATTTATTGGATTTAGGAAGGTCAAACACCAGGAACCTTCACCTATAAAACCCTGATGATAAACCCCATATAAGGGTCAAGTATAAATATGATTGGTAACCCTGGTCAGTCATTCAATTGAGGTTATTGTATCTTACAAAATTTAACAAGTTATCACAGGTGTACTTAGGCCAATAACCTGCCTTAGTTTTTGACCGTGTCATTTTGTAGTCTTTCTTAAATGTCATTTTAAACTTACACATTGGACCAACCAGGCTAAATGATTCTATTAATAGATTAGAAAATACTATATATCCTCTTTTGATCTTAAACGTTTGGTAGGTCCTATGTACACACAAAAAGTGGAACTACCTGAAGAAGATTTTCTCTGTAGCAATTGATATATTATTGTTTGAAAAGAGCAGAAAATAAACTCATATTGGTGTTAATAATAAAGGAAATGCATTGACCCATTTAACTGGATAATCCAGAGATAAGGTGAGAGATTAAGGATCATATTAAATAGGTTCCTATCTCATTTCTCTGCAAATAATTTAGCAGCTCTCTCCTCAATTTTTTCACTCTCTCATCTGACTGGCTTTTCCTATGGTAGAAAGATGCTTATATAAGTTTTGGATCTCATATCCACATATTCACTATCCAGAGGAAGAGAGCGTAAAGTGCTTCAGCGATGTAGGGAGTAAAAACAAGAAAGCTTTATTGTTAGAATTGTTATTAATAAACCGTGAACAAATATATCTTTGAGTATCTCTGGTCTGAAAAGAGCCATATATCCATCTCAGATGAAAGGCAAGGGCAGATGGGCTTAAGCCATTTAGAACCAACCTGTGATGGTGCCCTGGAAGAATACGAGCCAACTAGAGATGGGATCAATACCTACATTAAAATCATGGCACTGTCACTAGTTAAAGAGAGATTGGATGGTATTCATCTTAAAACAAAAAACTTTTCACTAAAAACCTCAAGGAAAAAATGTGTATCTCCAACCTACCTGACAACTCAGCTATTACTAAAATGTTATACATACTTTTCTATGGTTTACAAGTCAATTTTACAGGCATCTTCTCATTTAATTATTTTATTTTTAATTATTTTAAATTTACATACAATACACTTCTCTTTTAGGTGATGTACCATTCTATGAGATGTAGCACATACAGAGACTCATGTAACCACCACCTTAAGCAAGATTCAGAGCAATCCTATCTCCGCAAAACATTCCCTTGGGCTGGCACTTTCCTGACAAACCCTCCTTTCACTCTTCACCTCTGACAATTGCTAGTGTTTTCTCCATGCAATAGTTTTGCTTTATTTAGAATGTCATATAAATGAAATTAATATAGAACATTGTGAGACTGCTGGGGTTTTTGGAGTTGTTTTTTTTTTTTTCATTCAGCAAAATGCATTCAAAACTTATCCACATTGTTGCTTGTAGTATATGTTTATTTCTAATTTCTAAGTAGTATCCAATTGAAGGAAGTTGTTTTCAGTTTTTAGAGATTAGGAATAATGATGCCATAAACATGCTTTTGTATAAGCATGTGTTTTCATTTCTCTAGAAGTGGGATTGCTAGATTCTATGGTAAGTATATGTATAACTGTATATAAGAACCTGCCAAACTGTTTTCCAATGTGGGTATACTATTTGCATTTCCACCAGCACTTTATAAAATTTCCAGTTACTCTACTTCCCAGTCAAAACATGATATTGTCCCCTTTTCATAGCTATTTTTATTGTTGTGTATTTTACACAGTTTAATAGGTATCTAGTGGTAACTCATTGTGATATTTGTTTGCATTTCCTTAATAACATTGAACTTGTTTCATGTGCTAATTTGCCATGCTAATTTTCTTTTGTGAAATGACTACTCACACTCTTGGATCCCTTTTAAAAAAGTTGTTTAATTTTGAAAGGTCTTTCTACAGTGTGGTTACAAGTTTTTGGTTACATGTATGATTTACAAATATCTTCTCACAATCTGTGACTTGTCTTTTCATCCTTTAAGCATTGTCTTTTGCAGATAAAACTATTTGAATTTGATTAAATTCAATTTGTTAATTTTTATCTCATAGACAACAATTTTTATGTTCTATCTAAGAACTCTTTACTTAATCCAAGGTCGCCAAGACTTCAGTTAATGATTTTATAGTTTTAGGTTTTACATCTAAGTCTATAATCATTTTCTTGTTTTCTTTAATAATTTAATAATATCAAAATTAAAATTAACAATTTGAGTATAAAATTGAGTGAAATTTGTTATATTCACAATGTTGTGCAACCATCACATATATCTAGTTCCAAAACATTTCCACCATTTCAAAGTAAAATTCCTTACTCATTAAGCAATTTCTTCCCATTCTCTTCTCCCTCTAGGACCTGGCAAGCATCAATCTGCATTCTATCGCTATAAATCTATTTATTCTGTATATTTCTTATAAATGTAATCATACAATATGTGACCTTTTGTGTTCAGCTTATTTTATTTAGTATACTGTGTTGTAAGTTTATGTATATTGTAGCATGTATCAGTACTTTATTCCTTTTCATGGATGAATAATTCCATTGTTTTTATATACCCCAATGTGTTTATCCATTCATCCACTGATAAACATTTGGGCTGTTTTTTACCTTTTCTTTGTAGTGAATATTGTTATGAAAAACATGCATGCACTTGTACTTACGTCAGTAATTGCTTTTAATTATTTTGGATATATAGCTAGGGATGGAATCCCTGAGCCATATGGTAATTCTAGGCTTAACTTTTTGAGGAACTGCCAAACTGTTTTACACATTGGTTGAATCACTTTACATTATCACCAGTAACACACAAGTGTTTCAATATCTCTGTATCTTTGCCAGCACTTATTTTTGTGTTTTGATAGTAGTCTTTCTAACGTGTGTGAAGTGATATCTCATTGTGATTTTGATTTACACTTCCCTGATGACTAATGATGTTGAACATCTTTTCATGTGCTTGTTCATGTGCATTTGTATATCTTCTTTGGAGAAATGCCTATTAAATTCCTTTGCTCATTTTTTTAAATGAATTGTTTATCTTTTTGTTGTTGAATTGTGAGTTATTTTATATTCTAAATACTAGAACTCTATCAGAGATACCATGTGCAAATACTTTTCTCATTTGGAAGGCTGTCTTCACTTTCTTGATAATCCTTTGATATACATTTTTTTTTTAATTTTGATGTAGTTAGATTTATCTATTTTTTCTCTTGTTGCTTGTGCTTTTGATGTCTTTAAAATCCATTATCAAATCCAAAGCCATGAAGATTTGTCTTTATGTTTTCTTCTGAGAGTTTCATGGTGTTAGCTGTTTTATGAGACAACGATCATTTTGAGTTAATTTTTGTATATGGTATGAGGTAGGAGTCTACGTTTATTCTTTTCCATGTGAATATCCTTTCATCTCAACATCTTTTGTTGAAGAAATTATCCTTTCTCCATTGCGTGGTCTTGGCTCCTTTATCAAAAATCAGTTCACCAAAAGATATGAATTTATTTCTGGACCCTCAAATCTATTTTATGCATCAATATGTCTATCCTTGTGCCAGTACCTGTCTTGGTTACTGTAGCTTTGTGGTAAGTTTTGAAGTCAGGAACTGTAAGCCCTTCAACTTTGTTCTTCTTTTTCAATATTATTTTTGCTATTCAAAGCCTCTTGTAATTACAAATGAATTTGAATTTGAGAGATGACTTTCCATTTTTGCCAAAAAAAGCTATTGGAATTTTGATAGAGGTTTCATTGATTTCTACATTGCTGTAGGTAGTGCTGACATATTAACAATACTGTCTTTCAACTCATATACATGGAATCTGTTCAAAATTATTTAGTTATTTTAAAATATATTTTAGCATAGCATTTGCTATGTTGATTACAGTCAGTTATATGGATGAACAACATATCAACTTTATGTACAAACTTAAAGGATTGTTTAGCACCATCTTCTTCAGCAGTCACTTTTCTTTCTGCCCTACCTAGAAGGCTGAGCTTTTATACTCCGTGCATTATTGTGCATTTCCCATTATTGTAACTGCCTCTGGGCAAAGCAGAAAGATGAAAGAGCCTATAGGGGTTTTGCTACCATTGCTGCCAATGCCAGTGTTATCACTACAGAGATGCAGCTTCATTATGGGTCTTGCCTCAGGTCAGTCTGTGATAGTTAAAGAAGCTGTGTCCTACATATACCCCATTTTTTTTGGTTCCCTGGCCATAAAGTCAGTGTTTACTTATTAGGTAGGGGGTACTTTTTGTTTATACCTTGTGTGTAGTTCCAGGATTCAGAGTATCCTAGAATTTAAGACACATGAAAATAAAGAATAACTGGGAGGCTTTGGGTTTTACCTCTGATATATAAAGAGCTTGTAAGTTGTCATTACCACCCTCAAAACAAGAAAAATCCTTACAAATCAAAAAGCAGTGACTTTTTTTGATCCCATCAGAAAACTAAGGTCATGGGACAAGCTATCACCTTAAAATCTGGAGAGACTGGTCCATTCAGAAAGATACAGTGCTTTAGATTTGCTTACCTGGAGAAGTCATCGAACACTATAAACTGCTAAAACCAGGTACTTTACTACGCATTTTGATGAATTTCTAGGAGTTGAGTGCAAACTAACATGAGAGTCAGAAAGTCCTGGGATCCACAGTCATAGGAGCTCCTTCACTTTTCATAAAGTTTTATTTCCTGGAACCCCACCAACCTCTCCTGAAGTGATCTGAGGATTGCGGCAGCAGAAGAAGACCCTTCTTGAAGTCCTCCCAGGCTCTTCCTTATAATAAAAAGCTGGTCTCCAGTGTAAGGAATTCTCCAGCAGGTAATTCTGAATTTTACCCCACTCTAGCAGGCTACTGACTTCCAACCTTACCTGAAGACAGAGAATATCCATAGTCAATGGGGCTTCAAGACAATGGATTAATGATGATGCAGTCAGAGAAGGAAGAAAGGAGAGAGAAGTAGGCCTACTCCTGGAGTAGGGATGGGAGCAATTGTGAAGGCCACATCTCTGTGACACAGCCCCATGGAAAAATCAACATTTAATAAGATTATAAGATCTTCTTTTTCCACATACTCTAACCACACCAAACAGTATAATAACAATGAATTGGAGCTGAAAGAGCTGCAAGAGTCTCTCTCTGCAGAGCTGTGCTAGGGAAATCCCCAGAGACCAGAAGGGAGAGCCTCTAAAACGTAAGGAAATAGAGGAATTGAAGGCTCTGGTACTTATATCTTTAAAAAGTTAAACACAGCCAAGCTCCTAGCCATGTTGATAAAATCCTTTCTCTAAAAATCTATTTACCTCAGTACCATTTATTGAATAACGTGTTTCTAACTTTACCCCCAAACTGGAAGGCAAACCAAAGGATAAATTTAAAAAAAAAAAAAAAAAAATCTTAAGAGACAGAGCAAGCATCAGAACCTGACTCAGATGAGACATAGATATTGGAGTTACAAACAAAGTATTTAGAATAACTATGATTAATATGTTAAGGATTTTAATGTAAAAAGGAGACTACAGGCAAAATCAGTTGAGTAATGTTGGTAGAGAAATGAAAACTATAAAAAGGTTAGAAATAACCAAAAGGAGATGCTAAGAATCAAAAACACAGGAACAGAAAATAAGAATGCCTTCAAAGGGCTTGTCAGTACACTTGACACATCTGAGGAAAGAATCAGTGAACTTGAAGATAGGTCAATGGAAACTTTCAAAACTGAAATGCAAAGAAAATAAAACAATTATTATTTTTTTAAAGAACAGAACGTGAAATGTGGGATGATTGCAAAAAGTAAGGCATACCCATAATTTGGACACCAGAAAATGAAGAAAAATAGAACTGGGAAGAATAAATATTTGAAGTAATAATGTCTGAGAGCATTCCAAATTTAATGACAGATGCAAAACCACAGACTCAGGAAGCTCAGAAAATAGAAGTAGGATAAATATAACTCCCCACAACAAAACACGAACAAACTCAAAAACTATAAAAACCATGTAGGTATATCATATTTCAATTGCAGAAAACTAAAATCAAAGAGACAGTCTTGAAGAAAGCCAGATAGGGGAAAAACATGTTACCTACAGAGGAACAGAGATAAGAATTACAGCAGGCATCTCATCAGAAACCATATAAGCAAAGAGAGTAGAGATTAGCAGTAACCAAAAAATTCACTGCCACATGGCCCATTCCACAAGTTTTTACTATTTAGTTGGCCTACTATTATTTATTTTTCAGAGTCATCTTTGCTTTATATATTTCTTCTGGGATTTTTAGTTGTAATCAATGGGAGAAATAGAATAGAGTGTGCTGGCCGGGGGCAGTGACTCACGCCTGTAATCCCGGCACTTTGGGAGGCCAACGCGGGTGGATCATGAGGTCAGGAGTTTGAGACCAGTCTGGCCAACCTGGTGAAACCCTGTCTATTCTAAAGATACCAAAAAAATTAGCCGGGTGTGGTGGCACGTGCCTGTAATCTCAGCTACTTGGGAGGCTGAGGCAGGAGAATCGCTTGAACCCAGGGAGGCAGAGGTTGCAGTGAGCCGAGATCACGCCATTGCAGTCCAGCCTGGGTGACAGGACAAGACTTTGTCAAAAACAAACAAACAAACAAAAAAATAGAGTGTGCTTACTCTTTTATTTAATCCTAGTATCAGGCTTTCTATTTTAATTCTTATAATTATTCTATGAAGTAGGTAAAATTTTACTAATCTCTGAAGCAAGTAAAAATGTCTCAGCCTGTTAAAGGCTATGCAAGGGATTTCACTAGAAAATAAAAACAAATATTTAATTCACTTTACTCGTTTGTGTGCACATGCACGTGCATGTGTGCATATGTGCGTATATCATAAAGCCAAATACAACAAGTTCTCTTACCAAATATTCTCCTCAGTGAGTAAGAGATACAGGTCACCAGAACTTATGTTAAATCAAATTAAAGACTAAAATATTTGGAATCTTATTTTAAAAATAATTTAATTTTCCTTTTATTTTCTTAAGAAATTCTGGATTACTTCCTTTATGCTTTTTTTGACAGATGGTTAAGAAAAACTATTCAGGCAAAGCAAGAGAGGTGAAATAATGCCATGCAAAGACAGAAGATACCATTTGTTTAATCAGTTATTAATAAATAAATGTTAACTATTTTTGATAAATTTCAGGCATATTCTGCATTTTACGAGTAATTTTACCTACAGAAATAGTTGGTCTCTTTAGAATTCCATAAGATCAAATAGTGCTGTACCTATTCTTCATAGTAGTCATCAGAATTGCAATTTTACATATACTTATTTAATTAATATATATTCTCCTTTGCTAGATGGGACCTTAATGAGGGCAGAAATTCTCTTTGAATTTGCTAACAATTATTTCATCAATGCCTGGCATGTTTCCTGGCACAGTAGGTTTTCGATAGTTGTATATTGATTGAAAATTTCTCCATGAAAGCTCAATAGGCCCTACAGATAAAGAAAAAAGATGGAAAAGAACGACATTTGTCTTGGCACATAAAGAATCTAGCTCAGGATTTAACCCATGTTTTTTTCTTGCTGTGTTTAGTCTGCTATTAAGCCCACCAAATGAATTATTCATTTCTGCTATCAAATTTTTCACTTTAAGCATTTATTTCCTCACAAGAAATGACTTTTTAGGGCCATTACAAAATATGTCAGATAAATATATTTTGGGGTGAAATATTTTGATTTCCTTTAAGGCCTATTTTCTGTCACATGATGCTATACAAGAATCAAGTTGGAATTTGTTATCTTATTGCTACAAAGAGTCTGTTTTGTCAGTGTTATAATCTCTATTTTAAGGTTAAGGCTGGTCAATTGTGCTTCCAAGCCAAAGGGAGGAGGGTATAAAGAGGCATATCTGACCTCCTTTCCTGTCCTGTCTTGAATTAGTTTTTCAGGTTTTCTTCGGGATCCCCTTGGCCAAGAAGAAGGGTCCATTTAGTCAGTTGGGGGACTTAGAATTTTATTTTTGGTTTACAGTATCTGACTTTTACCTAGTGAGTGCCTAATAAATACTTGAGTAAATAAAGAATCATCAGAAAAGGAGGAAGACATAGACATAAACATGGGTAACATTTTTTTTCTCAAGAGCAAAGGAAATTTTAGCCATACTCAATGATGAGTGAAAATAAATCTAAATAAATTCCAGAAAGGTACAAGTATTTCAAAGAAAAAAGGAACATGATAATTATTAAAAGAACCAAAAATAAATTCTCAAAGTTAAAAATTTGATAGCAGAAATGAATAATTCATTTGGTGGGCTTAATAGCAGACTAAACACAGCAAGAAAAAAAAACTTGAAAATTGGTCAAGAGAAAGTATTCAAAGGGAAACAATGAAAATATGAGAGGGAATAAAAATATCAGCTGTTTACTTGACAATAACAGTTGGTCTAATACGTAAGTATTAAGAGTCCCAGAAGAAGAAAGAAAAGGCAGGAAAATATTTGTATCGATAAGGACCAAGGACTTTCTAAAACTGACAAAATACGTCAACTCATAGATGCAAGAAGCTTAGTGAAAAGGAAGAAATATAAATACAAATAACCTTACATCTGAATATACATCATGGTCAAACTGATGAAAGCCAAAGACAGTGATAAAACAATATATGCACTGATATGGTTTGGCTGTGTCCACACCCAAATCTCATCTTGAATCTCCACGTATTGTGGGAGGCACCTGGTGGGAGGTAAATGAATCATGGGGGCAGGTCTCCCCACTGCTATTCTCATGATAGTGAATAAGTCTGATGAGATCTGATGATTTTAAAAGGGGGAGTTTCCCTGCACAAGCTCTCTCTTTGCCTGCTGCCATCTACATAAGACATAACTTGCTCCTCCGTGCCTTCTGCCATGATTGTGAGACCTTCCCATGCCTTTCCATGTGGAACTTTAAGTCCACTAAACCTCTTTCTTTTGTAAATTTCCTAGTATTGGGTATATCTTTATCAGCAGTGTGAAAATAGACTAATACATGCTGTGAGAAAATAAGGAAGAAAGATGAGTTTTTTTTAAAAAGTATAGTAAGTCAAATCTATAACAATCAAATGATGTTCTCATAAATGCAACTTTGTTTCAACACTTAAAAATCAATCTGTGTAATTCACAGTAAAGAATAAGGAAGAAAATTCATGGAATAATATAAATACATACATAAAACATTTAACAAAATTTAATATTCATTCATGATAAACACTCTCGGCAAATTACAAGTGAAAGAAAATTTGCTTGCCTGATAATTGGCAGCTAAAATAATCTTGAAACCTGGCATGATATTTGACAGTAAAATACTGAATACTTTGCTTCTCAGGTCAAGAACAAGGCAAGAATGTCTATTCTAATCACTTCGATACAATATTGTACTGGTGGTCTTGTCCAAAGAAATAAGTGAACAGATAGGAAGAAAGAAGAAAAAATTGTGTTTGTTTGATTGTTTGGAGATGATGATTGTGTATGTAAAAGACTGAATGGAATCTATAAGAAAACTAAAACTACTCAATGAGTTTAGCAAAGATGCAAGATACATGGTCAATATGCAAAAATGACATGAATTTCTATATATTAGCAAGAAACCAAAATTAAACTAAAATAATACCATCTGCAATAAAGCCTAAAATATTAAATACTTTGAAACAAATGTAACAGCAAATGTGCAAGACTTTTGAAAATCATTAAGAATTCCTGCAATAAATTACTTTTAGAAAACTTACCTTATAAATATTTTAAGAAATTAGATTTCATTGAGAGGAAATAAAACAGTTCTGAACATAAGTAGCAAAATGATTCATCTCATGTAATAACCTTGGTCAGTTGCTAAGGTATGCTTAGAACTTTCTGTTAAGAAGGATGGACCTGGCCTCAATGAGAGAGTGCTGTCAGAAACTAGCACTGTTATATCTGTTATAAACAGAGGACAAGGCTCCAAGGTAGAAACACATGTAATTTCTAATGACAGGGCTAATTCAGTACTGTCTGATACCGATTCTCCAAAATGATCTATTGTAGTAAGGAGAATAATGGTCTCCAAACATGTCCATGTCCTAATTCCTAGAACCTGTGAATGTATTTTGTTAAATATTCATGTAATATTCATGGCAAGGGGGAATTCAGGCTGAGGACAGAATTAAGATTGTTTATCAGCTTACCTTAAAATAAGAAGATTATCCTGGATTATCCATTTTGGCCCAGTGTAATCACAACAGTTCATGAATGTGGAAGAGAGAAGCAGAAGAGTCAGGGTCAGAGTGATGGGATGTGAGAAAGATTTGGCAGGCCATTGCTGACTTTGAAGATGGGTGAGGTCATGAGCAAAGGAATGCAGTGGATTCTTAAACCTGGCAAAAGCAAGAACACAGATTCTACCTGATACAGCTCGGCTGTGTTTCCACAGAAATCTCATCTTGAATTGTGGTTTATTTAATCCCCACGTGTCATGGGAGGGACCCAATGGGAGGTAATTGAATCATAGGGACGGTTACCCCCATACTACTGTTCTCATGATAATAAGTGAGTTATCATGAAACCTGATGATTTTAAAAGGAAAGGGCTTTCCTCTCTTTTGCTTGGTATTGTCTCCTTCCTGCTGCCATGTAAAGAAGGATGTGTTTGCTTCCCCTTTAGCCCTGATTGTAAGTTTCCTGAGGCCTCCCAGCTATGCTGAACTGTGAGTCAATTAAACCTCTTTCCTTTATAAATTACCCAGTCTTGGATTAAGAAAATGTGGCACATATACACCATGGAATACTATGCAGCCATATAAAAGGATGAGTTCGTGTCCTTTGTAGGGACATGGATGCAGCTGGAAACCATCATTCTCAGCAAACTATCGCAAGAACAGAAAACCAAACACTGCATGTTCTCACTCATAGTGAATTGAACAATGGGAATTCAACAATGAGATCACTTGGACACAGGAAGGGGAACATCACACACCGGGGCCTATTGTGGGGAGAGGGGAGGGAAGAGGGTTAGCATTAGGAGATATACCTAATGTAAATGGCGAGGTAATGGGTGCAGCACACCAACATGGCGCATTTACACATATGTAACAAACCTGCACATTGTGCACATGTACCCTAGAACTTAAAGTATAATAATAATAAAAATAAATAAAATTAAAAAATAAATTACCCAGTCTCAGGTATGTCTTTATTAGCAGTGTGAAAATGGACTAATACATTACCCTAGAGCCAACAGAAAGGAATGTAGTCAATACCTTGATTTTTAGCCCAGTAAGCTCCACATCAGAATTCTGGCTTTCAGAACTATAACATAATAAATTTGTTTTATTTTAAAAAACTAAGCTTATGGTAATTGGTTATGGAAGCCATAGAATACGAATAAACTTACTTGAATTATTATAAAAAAGTTAAAGTGTTACCTTTTTAGCATGAAAACAAAAAGTTTAAAGTCTTTAAAACTGCTAGGTAAGTTAGTTTCTCAGCAATCAATTTTTTTCTTAGAGTATTATAAAAATTGTAGACTCATTCTTACCTATTTATCACTAATTCAAAAGTGGAGGGTTGAGAATAATTAGGGTTTCTCAGACTATGAAAATAAGCCATCTTAAGACACTAACAACTTCTAGAAGCATTCTATCACAGTGGTAAGCAAGAATGAATGCCAAATATAACTGCTTTTGCAAAAATTGTATCAATGAGAAAAGTTTTAACAGTGAGCAGAACAAACCCATCCCCATCTTGCCTTTCCGTTAATTATCCCTGAGCTTTGGGGCCAAGCTGACTTTAAGAGACATTTAGGCTATAGTTTAAATAATAGTAGATCTTTCCCACAAACTCAACGACTTTTTAAGGCTAATGGGAGGCCAGCAGGTTGGGAGGAGGAGAGGAGCCTGAGACCTGCTAAGGAGTAGACATAAAGGATTTTCAACCATTATTCCAGAGTTTATAAGATATGCAACCTCCCCAATTATTCCTGCAGATAAAACCACTACTATAGATTTGTCTTTTGAGATATCTTTTCAGGATTTCTGTATGTCTGACACTCATGGCTCTACCTGGACCCACCCACCATGTACCTGTGACCCTACCCAGAAGCAATTTAGCACACAGCAGGACAGCTTCAATTCCCTAGGATTTAATCTGTGCCTCAACAAATCATCAGCAAGCACTCATTACCTGGCTACCCCCATTACTTCCCCCAAACTGCCTTTGAAAAACCTCAAACCTATGAGTTTTGGAGGAGAGATAATTTGAGTCTCCCATGTGGTGTGGCTGGCCTGGTGTCTATTAAAGTCTTTCTTTACTGCAATGCCAAGGCATTTGTGCAGCAGGCAGAAGAAGCTCTTGGGCAGTTACACAAATGTCATTTGAGGATCAGTGGGAAGGTAGATAATGCCCTTGTTGTTGCAAAAGAACGGCTCCTCTGTTTATGGAAGAAATCCATGTGTCAAGACTCTATCTGCTTCTGCATCTATCTTCCAGAGTAAGAAAAGTACAGTTATGATTTAGCCAAACCTGCCATTTTTTTATAATCTCCAGATCTTATTTATAACTCGGGTTATCTCAACACATAATGAATATAGCTGTTATTTTCCTATGCATCCCTGAGTGTTCATGAGTTCTGCTTGTCTCATATTAGTGACTCATTCTCCCTCACCTCCCATTCCATGTCTCCTGTTTCCTCTTCAGATGGCATTGGCAGTGAGGGGAAGAGTGAGATCATGCTGTAAGCACATCTTTGTTTCTCATAGCTGTGTGCTCTATTCTTTGTATTAAATTCAAAATTGCACATAGGGGAACAAATGTACCATCATGGATAGATAAAGGGAGTGCTAGTTTTTTCATACGTAATAGAAAATAAAGTTCACCAACTACGCATACCACAAGCAGGACATCTTTATGGAAACATTAAAAACCCCAGAACAGCCTCAGAATCCCAACTGCCGGTTATGTCTAAGAAAAATGAGCTATTAAATAGCTACCCAAAATTGAAAATTAAAAGGTGTAAACATAAAGGTGGAAGGAGATTTTTTTTCCTTTCCAATGTGTGAGTTGTTTCAAGCAAACAAGGCAATCAAAACTAAAAGGAGCATTAATGAAGACCTAAACAAGGGCATAGAGGCACAGAGGAAAGCGTCAGGGGTGCCACATTCCCTTCTGAGAGGCAGGAAAGAGTGGGAAGGCCTGAGGGCTGGAGGAGCTTCCCACTCAGCTGTGAAAGGTGCTCTCAGAAGAAAGAGTATTGCCTTTGATCTTATAGTTTGTATCCAGAGGGATACAATTTCTAGTATTGAAACTTAAGAAAAAAATTGTCTTTTGTTTTATCTTTGTTTTTTTATCATGGGAAACCTTGACTCTTTGCATACCTTGGGTTCTCACTGCTGTTTTACCTCCTTGATGAATAAATGATTGATGTTATATTTCATAATATTTTAATTGTTGCAAAAATACCTACATATTTGGAGGCTTTGACAAGTGTCTTTCTGATATATCTTCCAAATAGCAGAACACACAGTCATTTATACCTAGAGTTATCAGTGGGATATTTTAAGGGCCTTAAAAAATAATGGGGAAAGGGAGGGTTATCAGTATTTTACAGACAGATTAGGACATGAGAGAAAAATCTTTAAATTTGCAATAAAGTATTCCCTGTATTTAGTAACATATAAATAAAGTATTGTTTTCTCATTTTTCTTTGGTTCTGTCGTGCATTCAAGCCACATGTGATAGACTGCAGGCAAGTGAGTGAGGTAAAAACACAGAAGACTCAGGTTAGAAATACAATGCTGCTGATTACAAGCAGAATGATCTTTGCTAAACAGCTTAAACTCTCGGAGCCTCTGTTTCCTCATCTGCATTCACTACTTTTTTGTGAAAACTAGTAAGAGAATGCTTGGAACATAATACTTAATGAATAGTTATTGAATGAATTAAAATGAATGGATGAATGAATAAATAAATGCATTCAGGGAACTCCAGATCTCTCTCCCAAAAGTGTTCTACTCACAGCCTTTCCCATCTCCATTGATAATCACACTGTTTGGCACAGTTCACATCACATATGTCAGGAAATTGTGAAGAACTTGATCTCTTATTATATTCATTGCTATCACCTGATTTGAACCATCTCTTGGATTTCTATAACAATCTAATAACAGATTTTCCTGCTTCTACCTTTGCTATCCTTCAATCTAATCTCAGAATGATTTATTTAAAAAATTATGGAATAATACTCATGTCTGCTCAAAACCTTATTTTAATCAAAATAAAGACCAAAGTCCTTACAATGGCCTGCAAAGCCTGTGCAGTCTAGCTTCCTGCTATCTCTCCAGCCTCATCTTTTTCTAGTATCCTCCTTCTCTCTTGGCCTCTGCTATGTTGGCCACTTTGCAAATCCCAGACTTGCTGGGCATATGGCTGCCCCAGGGTCTTTGCACTGGCTATCCTTCTACCTGGAATGCTATTCCTCTAGCTTTACACTTGCAACTGTCTCGTCACCCACTAAAATCTTTATTCATATCTCACCTTCTCAATGATGCTTATAATGCTCAGCTCATTTAATACTACAGCCAGCTCCTATCCCATATTTTCTATTGTTTTACTTTGCTTTACTTTTTCCCCCTTTTTAAATGAACTTAATAGTATGCATTATATATATTTTTAAATTTACTTGTTATGTTTGTTATTATTATTTTGTATCTGTGTCTACATGCTAGAATTAAAACTGAGTATTTTGTTTGCTAATGCATTCCAAAAGCCTGGAATATAGGGTATGCTCAATAATTATTTTTTGAAAGAATATATTATTATTATTATGAATAATATTATCTCATAGTATTTACACACAATGGTCTCCTGTATTGCCTTTTTACCTTGCTAAAGGATGCCAGTGATCAGAAGGTACTGGAAGGATGGAAGGACTTTTGACACCAGAAGTTCTGTCCCTAAGGGATGAAGATTGATTTTCTCCTCCCTGGCATGTAAAAATAAAGCCGTTGTCTTTGATGCTTATCCCCAGAACTTTAGACACAGCACCAATCAAAAACCCAGGGAAACTTCAGCTAATGGAATCAAATCACATATCAGTATCAAAGTCATCTCTGAGAAGTGAAATAAACAAGGAGGAAAACATCAAACTTTTGACATTAGGGGAGAAATTTAATAAAGAGAAGTCAGTGAAAAGCTCAGGGCAAAATAAAAACCAGAACTGTTCTCATCTTTTCACCAAGTTAAAAGCATTTTATACATTTTCTTTCCACAGACCCTGATAACACGTATGCTTGATGGAGTGAGATCACTGTACAATGATCTCTTGTATGTAAAGATAAAATATAGCCCCCACATTTTACTGTAATGAGAATTATTCGAAGTGTTTTTTAATCAACACGTAATAATTGTACATATTTACAGTGCACATAGCAAAGTTTTGATAAATACAATACATAGTGTTCATATCAGAGTAATCAGCATACGCATCACCTCAAATATGTATTATTTATTTGTGTTGGGAACATTCAAAATCCTCTCTTCTAGCTTTTTGAAGATATTACATGATTGTTAACTATAGTCATCCCACAGTGCAATAGAACACTAAAATGTGTTCCTCCTATTTATCTGTAATTTTGGATATTCTTTAACAAATCCATCCCCATCCTTCCTTTCCCCCTACCCTCCAAGCCTCTAGTACCCTCTATTCTACTCTTTACTTCCCATGAGATCAACTTTAAGCTTCCACATATAAGAACATGAAGTGATTAACTTTCTGTTCCTAGCTTATTTCACTTAAGGTAACGTCCTCCAAGCTCATCCATGTTGTCATGAATGACAAGATTTCATTCTTTTTACGGCTGCATAGTATTCCGTTATGTATATATTGCCACATTTTCTTTCTCTATTCATCCGTTTTTGGACATTTGGGTTGATTCCATATTTTGGCTATTGTAAATAGTGCTACAATAAACATGAGGTACAGATATGTATTTGATGTGCTGATTTCCTTTCCTTTGAATAAATAACCAGTAATGAGATTGCTGGATCATATGATAGTTTTGTTTGTAGTCTTCCGAGAACTGTTCTTCATAGTGGCTGTACTAGTTCACATTACCAACAACACTGTACAAGGGTTCTCTTTTCCCCATATTTTCTCCAGCATTTATTTTTCATTTTTTTGTTATTAGTCATTCTAACTGGAACAAGATGATACTTCACTGTGGCTTTGATTTGCATTTTTCTGATTATTAGTGATGTTGAGCATTTCTCATATATTCATTTGCCATTTAGATGTCTTCTTTTAAGTAATATCTGTTCAGATTATTTGTCCATTTTTAAAATGAATTGTTTCAGCCAGGCGCAGTGGCTCAAGCCTGTAATCCCAGAACTTTGGGAGGGCGAGACGGGTGGATCACGAGGTCAGGAGAACAAGACCATCCTGGCTAACATGGTGAAACCCCATCTCTCTAAAAATAGAAAAAAAAAAAAAATTAGCCGGGCATGGTGGTGGGCGCCTGTAGTCCCAGCTACTTGGGAGGCTGAGGCAGGACAATGGCGTGAATTTGCGAAGTGGAGGTTGCAGTCAGCCAAGATTGCACCACTGCAACTCCAGCCTGGGTGACAGAGCAAGGCTCTGTCTCAAAAAAAATAAAATAAAATAAAATAAAGAATTGTTTTGTTTTTGTTTTGCACTTGAGATATTTGAGTTCCTTGTATATCCTAGGTATTAATCCTCTGTCAAACGTGTAGTTTTCAAATATTTTCTCCCATTCTGTAGATTTTCTTCTCACTCCGATTATCCTGTAATCAGCGAGTGACAATGAGAACACATTCTTAGGTCAGATTCCCTATGCGACTCTGGGAAATCATAGCTTGCTCATTGGTCAGTGCAGATAGGATTCTTGTAGGGATAAAATTATGTAATGCTTATGCAGCTCTTAGCACAGTGTTCATCACATAGAAAAATGTTAATTCTAGCTTGTGCTATAATATCTCATGTTTTTAAAGTAACGTTCTGTCAGTACAGTGAATTCTTTGGTCCCACGGAGCCATTCTGCAATGGAAGTGGCAAGGGGAATGAGCTTAGTGATAATCAGACACCATGGCCTTGGGCAAGTAATGTAAACATAATGATCCTTTTCACAAATTAAATGAGGATAATAATGCCCACCTCATAGGAGTTTATAGTGGAGATAATACACACAAGGGCAGTGTCTGGAACATAGGAAATGCTTAGTAAGCGATTATTATTTTTATTATGATGATCATGTCCACTAAAAGAATATATCCTGTGACTCTCACCACCTGTTTCTAAGTGTAGCTCTCCCTTCTTTCTGCCTTTCATCCTGTGAGCTGTTCCTGGGCCTCTACTCCTGACTGACTCCCTGCTCTTCTCCCTTTGCTGATCAGGTCACGAATTTCAGTTGGAATGATGTGCCCTTCTTCTTGGCCACTTCACCAAAGCTAACGCTAGTGGCAGATTTCCCAGCTCTTGCCCTAGCCCAGTTCTTCACTTTATTCTCCCTTCAAAATACCTTCTTGCTATTAGATCCCAGTCTTCCTAATCAAGGCAAACCCAGATGTCAAGAAATGTGAAAAAACCTGGATGTGTTTTCTCTCTGTGAAAACATAAGGGAATCTAACTTTACTTTGCTATCCATATGAAGATTCATTATTAGCATTCTTACTAATTATTTGTTATATTTGCGCATCCAGCATCCATTTTTTCCCTTTTGGTAACAGAGTTTCCTTTGAGGACCCACCCTTCCCTACTCACAGCCTTGCGGTGTGGGTGGGCATTATCTTATCCTGTAAGTCAAGAGAGGATATTTGATTCTTTAATACTCACATAAAGAAAGCTGGAAAAGAGAGTCAGGGGGATGAACACAAACCTGAGAGAAGAAAAGAACAAAAGCCAGTCTTGATGACATTGTTTGAGCCCTAAGAAGAAGCCACGACTGAAGCTGAACCACCTCTCTGTCAGTTACCTCAGCCAATATGTCTCTCAATTGTTAATCCATGTTAAATTGAGTTTGCTGTCATTTACAACTGTATCTTGATACTCTATCATGTACAGTTCTTCTTCTCATGTTTGCTGAGGTATTTAGGTTTTTATAAGATCACAGGCCCGTTCAAGAATCTGATGGAAGCTATGAACCCCCTTCACACACAAAAGGTATGGAATACAGAAACACGTATGTTGCACATATTTCAAGTTGTCTAGTACTGCCAGGATACCCAGATTCAGAGCCTTACGTCTATAGATTTAAGGGGAAAAAATCAGTACAATATAGTTTCTGAGAATGAGACATTTATTTCTTAATTATTTGGATGGGTTAAGGCAAGAGAAATTGCTTGAAGGGTGGATGTGGTTAGCCCCTTTTACAAAATCCTATAAAGGCAATACGCGTGAGTTAAAGATAGAAAATAGAGAAAATATCTACCACTAAAATTTGTTCTGCAATGTGTAAATTAGTATAGGCAAAAACTATATTAGGTGCAGAATCAAACTGCTGCTAATATATGTTTGTTATTCTTATTTCTATTTTTTTAATGAAAAGTTTTAAAAATATACAAAATATGCAAACTAGTATAATGGCCCTTTGTATACCCATTAGCCAGCTTCAACAATTGTCAAATCATGGAAGATATGTTTCACCTATAACACTTTCCACTCTCTTCCTCTTACTTTTAATTTTTTAGTTTTTAATTTAAGTGAAATTTGCATAACATAATATTAACTATTTTAAAGTAAATAATTCAGTGGCATTTACTGCACTTACAATGCTGTTCAATCACTATCTCTATCCACTTCTAAAACATTTTCATCACCCTAAAATAAATACCATACCAATTAAGCAGTTGCTCCCCATTCCCTGCTCCTCCAGGCCCCTGGCAACCATTAATCTGCATTCTGTCACTATGGATTTATTTATTCTGGATATTTCACAAAAAATGAATCATAGAATATGCAACCTTTTTTGTCTGGCTTCTTGCACCTAACATGATATTTTCAAGGTCCATTTATATTGTAGCATATATTAATTCTTCATTTTTATGGTTAAATATTATTCTATTGTATGAATATTCAGTAATTTGTTTATCCATTATTTGATATACATTTGGGCATTTTCCACCTTTTGGCTACTGTAAATGGTGCTACTGTGAAGATGTGTGTGCTATGTACTTGTCTGAGTACCTGTTTACAATTCTTTTGGGGCATGATTCTAGGAGTAAAATTGCTAGATTGTAGGGTAATCCTATGTTTAACTTTTTGAGGAACCACCAAATTGTTTTTCACAGCGGTTGAACCAGCTTACATTCCTATTCACAATGCACGAGGCCTCCAATTTCTCCAAATCCTCACCAATATTTGTTATTTTCTATTTTTTTAATAGTAGACATTCTAGTAGGTATGCAGTAGTACCTCATTGTGATTTTGATTTGCATTTTCCTAGTGACTAATGATGTTGAGCATCTTGTTCATGCATTCATTTGGAGAAATATCTGTAAGTCCTTTGGTCATTTTTAAACTGGGTTATTTGTCTTTTTGTTGTTGAATTGTAAGGTTTTTTAAATATATTATAGAAAATAAAACCTGATCAGATATATGATTTGCAAATACCTTTTCCATTCTGTAGGTTTTCTTTTTACCTTCTTTATAATGTCTTTTGATATACACAATATTTTAATTTCAATGCAGTCAGATAAATCCATTTTTTTCTTTCTTCTTTTTTTTTTTTTTTCTCATGCTTTTGGTGACATAGCTAAAAATACATTGCTAAATCTAAGGTCATAAAGATTTACCACTATGTCTTCTCAGTATTTTATGGATTTAGCTCTTACATTTAGGTCACTGATCCATATTGTAGCTAACATTTTTGAGCCTGGTGCCAGAAACTGCACCTAAATTATCTCGTTTAATTCTCTCAAAAACCCTTTGAGTGAGGTACTTTTATGATCTCTATTTTATAGATAAAGATACTGATCTGCATTTGACCTTAGGCCCAGGACAGAGCCCAGCTGAGAAAAGAACTGTTCAGCTAACCCTAGCCTAAATTACTCACCCACAATATCATGAACTAATTAATTTAAATGGTGGTTGTCTCAAGTGACTAAGTTTTGGAGTGTTATTTTTGCAGCCCAAGCCAATACAAAGAAACAGGTACTCGCAGACATAACTGATAGGAGTATAAAACTTTTCTATGAAGGAAATCTGGCAATATCTAACAAAATTAGATAGCAGTACCACTTCTGGAAATCTATACTAAAGGTATACAAGTAAAAGTATTAAACGAATTATGTTTGGGTTATTTTTTGTAACATTATAATAGCAAGTGACTGGAAACAAACAAATGCTTATTAATTTGTTAACACAGATCAGAATGTTATGCAGTTGTAAAAAGAATGAGGAAGATTTCTATGTACTGACATTGAACTCTGCGATACACATTTAAGTGAAAAATGCAAGATATAAGGAGGGGTGTTTATTAGGCTGAATGTTGTGTAAGAAAAGGGAGGAGATAATATGCATGCATATATGCTTCTGCTGGAAAAAAGCATCAGTGAAAATATAAATCAAAAACTAATAAAAAATGGTTACCTATAGGAGGTGAGAGTTGGGGTGAAGAGAACAGGGAAGAAAATGAAAATTGCCTGAGAGTACCATTTCACGTAGTCTTTACTCTTTAACCACTTAAATATTTTATATATTTAAAACACCATGAAATACTCAACAAAAAAGTTATAGTAACACACATGAAATAATCATTTTGTGTACCTTTAAAATACAGCTTTTTAAACTGAATATACATAGTGAGATACATACAAAGGACAAAAAGAAATACAAAAGTTATTTAGTATATTTAAATGTAATATAAGAAATTTTTTTTTTTTTTTTTTTTTTTTGGATAAGGAGTCTTTCTCTGTTGCCCAGCCTGGAGTGCAATTAGACGATCTTGGCTCACTGCAACCTCGGCCTCCCGGGTTCAAGCGATTCTTCCGCCTCAGTCTCCCGAGTAGCTGGGATTATAGGTACCTGCCATCATGCCCAGCTAATTATTATTATTATTTTTAAATATTTGTAGAGACGGAGTTTCACCATGTTGGCCAGACTGCTCTTGAACTCCTGACCTCAGGTGATCCGCCCACCTTGGCCTCCCAAAAGTGCTGGGATTACAGGTGTGAGTCACCACGGCTGGCCCCAAGAATATTTTATAAACATTGTATAAAAATGTAAATAAACAATTATGTTAATATTGCTAGAAATCATGGATCTTCAAAATAAGAGAAAGAGATACACAAGTGTAAAATCAAAGAAACTGAGCAAAAACTGAAAATAAATATATTTTATGATTTTTTTTTTTTTACACATACACCCTTTCACATATTTCTTGCCTTGGTCCATTAAAAGACTCTAGAGGCACTGTTATCCCAGCACCAAGATTTCAGTCTCTAAACACCATTCATTTTAAAACAAAATGAGTTCCTTGGAGAACGAGTTAATTCCAGGCCAGAAGAAGAGGAGGTGTAGATATACTTGGGACAACTTTTGCCTAAAGGTAAGAAAGTTTTTACAAACTAACTGGGTTTTTTAAAAAAAGAATAGAAGAGATGACTGGAAAGAGATCTCAGCTGGGGCAATCTGAGCATTAAAAAGGAAACTGTGGCCGGGCACGGTGGCTCACGCCTGTAATCCCAGCACTTTGGGACGCTGAGCTGGGCAGATCACCTGAGGTCAGGAGTTCGAGATCATCCTGGCCAACATGGTGAAACTCCAGCTCTACTAATAATACAAAAATCAGCCGGGCGTGGTGGAGGGCACCTGTAATCCCAGCTACTCAGGAGGCTGAGGCAGGAGAATCACTTGAACCCGGGAGGCAGAGATTGCAGCAGTGAGCCAAGATCACTGCCACTGCACTCCTGCCTGGGCAGCAGAGTAAGACTCTGTGTAAAAAAAAAAAAAAAAACAAAAACAAAAAAAACTGGATTGATGAACACAGTTATATATACTCATATACATATGTATATATGCCATAGGTATACATATATGCAAATTGTTAAGAATTCTTAAATATACTAAATAAATATGTGGTTGATAATTTTGCTACCTCTACTTACACTAAAGAGTAAAAAGAAGTAATGAGGTTATTATTCAGCACTACTTCTACTATGCCTGGTGCTAATTGTAAAATTCAAAGGAAGGCATACAGAATAGTGATATGGACTAAGATCTAGCTAACCTCAGATCTGCTCAACCCTTGAATGAGTAAATCAAATCTCTGATATAGTCTCTCAATCCTGAACTATCTTAATGGGATTCATTAAAGTTAAATGAGATAAGACCATGTGCTTAGCAGATAGTAAACATTCAATAAGTTTTATTCATAATCAGCATCACCCTCACTATCTTCATGCTAATTGCACTATCCATTAATTTATCTATTTGATATGCTATTTCAAAAGTGGATAAATTTGCCACATGGCTAGATTTAGCCTTTTGTAATTCTCTAGACCAGGGTTTCTCAAATTATGTTCCACATAAATATAAGTTTAGGAAATATCAGTGGATGCATCATAAAACAAAACAATTCTGTAACAAATATAACAAACAATTCTATATTCAAATAAGTTTGGGAAAAGACTATCTCTATTTTCTCCCAGAGATTTACATTATATATTAATATTTTAGAGATTATAAGTCAGAAATGAAGGGGCTTGTACAACTATGTTTATTTGCATTTAGCTCACTGTTTCCAAATTTACCAAAGCCTGGTACCCTTCCTATACTGCTTACAGATTAATGCCATGGAAAAAAAGTGTCTCAGAGCATCAATTTGGGAAATGGCTGCACATGGGCACCTGCATAAGAAATGTAGAGCTAGTTCCAACCCAGAGTTTTAGAGGGTTTGATTGTCTGGGTGTTCATTACCTATAGAACTCTGGTAGTTTTAGCTCCTGTCATTCATAAAGCTGCTTTCTAAGACCAACTTAAGGACTCAGATTCATCAAATTTTTCATATTTGTTCTTGTTTTTAACCAACCCCAAATCTGAACTAACTTCATTTCTTTGATTAATATGTTTATTTTACATATTCACTTATTGATTCATTCATTTGGCACCCTACATCTAAATATTAATCATGAGCAAGACATCATGCTAACAGGGGTTACAAGTATGTATTATACATTCTCCTTGCCCCGAAGGAGTTTGCAATCTAGTTGATTTCACCCATCTGATATCCTACAAATGACATTTTTCAAAATGGACATGAATGCATTGGGCTAACAGTTCAAAATGTACACAAGGAAAATCTAAACTCATTGCAATCTCACAAAAGACTCTAATATTGAACTGTAATCAACAGTTTATCAACAGTTATCTTGGCCGAATGATCCATTTCAGGGTTTTCACTGTGGTAGTTTTTGTTTGTTTTTGTTTTATTTTGATCAGTAAGGTAGTTTATTTTATGTTTGTGTAACTGAGTCTGGGGATTTTTCCTAAAAATTGTATGAATATTTTCACTACATGTAATAAGCACCCTAAATGTATCATTGAGCACGACAGAAGGAGAAGACATCCTTTTGTTGAATTCCAAGCTCAAAAAGAAATCAATGCATCTGCTTTCAATCAACAAGCCAGAGTACATTCCAGCTTTTTCTTTAAAAAAGCAGAAAAGTAGAGTTATTTTTAAGTCTTTCTTAAAATTTAATAGCATTCTTCCACTGATGTGTGGAAAATTGTGAGCAGGGCAGTTCGGGATTCAAAAAATCTAGGTAAATCTCATTTGTCACTTTAGAGAAACCACTTTCCTTCTCTATATTTCTCAGATTACTCACAAAATTGATAAAATCTAAAATCATATTGATCAACAGTGCAGTTCAACTGCATTTTCTATGGAGATATTTGCTACGATATTCTAAATCTTCCATTGGTCTTGTGATAAGAATGGCATTAGAGTAATAACAGTTATTCTGCATTCAGTCTAGTTCTGTCAGTGCAGGGTTCTACTTACAGTAGCTATTTAATGAATTCTCTCTGAATAAAGCATTTCATTGGAGACAAAAGCTTCTTGATTTTTAATTGAAATTTAATTGCTTCATCCCCAGAGTTAAAAGATGATAGTAAAAGCTGGTTGTAAAATAAAATCATAATTGGTTTCAAGATAGACAGCCTCTCATCAGCCAAATGTTTCTTGCAATGTTATAATATAGAAACTCATCATTAAGCAACTTAATTTTCATCACAATATAGTGTACATCAGGTAGTCATATCCTAAATGTTTGAGTAATATGCATCTAACTGCCATGAATTTTTATGAGTATCACACATTTAGAAAATAAGTTTTGAATAAACTGGAGATTTTCTTTTCTATTTGCCAAATTAAAGAGACAATGTTTAAGGTGTGGAGAGATTTGAGAGGAGAAGAATGGGTATACAAATGTGAAAAAGTTCTTTATCAGGAAAAAAAAATGTGTCTGAGTTTTCAATGTCTAAGAAACCTGATTTCTTTCTTGTAATAATTACACAGTATGAAACCCAGAGTGAAACACCTATTCTGTTGTATAAGAATTTGCATACAAACTGGATCTGAAATGTCTTAACATTTTTCAGAGAAAAAGGTATGGAAGAGAGGAGTATACATCAATTTATATCTCACTATGTGCCATAGTGACCTGTATGTTTCATCCTCACCCCGTTTAAAGAACACTTTGTACATATATTTTTATGGAATTATAAAGATAAAAAATATGGCACTTTTATTTCTCCCCTCAGGATTTTATTCTTAACAATAAAGTACACATATTTTTTAAACATTAGTAATGCTTACAGTCCCTTTTGAAGTTGCCAGGATTATCTGTATAGATATTAAGGGACTAACAAGACATTGTGGAAAAAAATCAGACTAGGCTATACATTGAAAAAGTATGAACTCTAATTTTGTAAACATGAAGTGAAAAAAGTGAACTTAGAGTAAAAAGTGAACTTGGAGTAAAACTTCTAAAAAATCATTATATCCCAAATGCCTTTAGAATAAATCTAACAATCATCACATGCTATGGAGCAATACATGTAAGGAAAGATTATTAACCTCTTTCCAGTTCCCGTAAAGTGGATACAAACTGGGTTGGCTGACTGCTTCACAAAATATTCAAACTTGTGCTACATACACTCAATTTCACATCACTACTTCTGGTAATACACTCAAGTCCCTGGTTAGAGGGGAGGGTACTGACCGAAGGTAACAGTATCTTAGCGCATCCCTCCATCCTTTGCCACAGTGTGTGAGCATGTGACCTAAGCAGTGCCAACCAGACTCCTTGCCCAGGATTTTTTCAAAATCAAGCTAGGGTTGTGGAAACTCTCCCTAAACTGGTGGTAACATGAGGACAAGTTCCATGCCGTAAAGAGAATATTCATCTGTAGAAGAAATTAAAAAGCTAAAGCACAGAGATCACCAGAGAAAAGAACAACAGAATGAGAAATGTTGATGAAGTCCTACTCTTCTTGATGCCAATTTCCCCCTAAAAACCTAATTCATGTTTAGTTTCTGCCACTTGAAATCAATAGTTGTCTAAGTAATATTGCATCCCATAGCCCTATCTAATATACTCAGCAGCTTAGAACTAGTTGTCAATATTGGATAAATCAAATATATATTTTAAGCAAGTATTTATATTTTCATGAAAACCTTGGACCTGATTTTTTTCAAGGAGTAATGAAATTCATAGAAAAATTATGATGGCAGATTGACTACTCTGAAATCACAGCTAATTTAAACAATTCAAACCACAACTCCCCTCCTCTTACCTATTTTTGCTTTTTTGTTGTTTGTAATTTCAATTATTATCCCAATCTTCCATGCAGTATAAATCTGCCTAGATTTAGAGTGTTTTCTTCACTATAATCTACATACTTAAGTCAATAGTTGAATATTAATACAACACATTACTTATATTAATGTCATTATTAGAAGCTATTATAATGAGCATTAACTATGAGACAGACATTGTGCCAAGCTCATTTTATTTTCTCTTTTATTGGCTCAATGCTATTATAATTGAGGTATTATAATAATCCCATCTTATAAATACACTGAGGTACAGAAAAGTTAAGTAATGTGGCCAAACTCACACAGCTGGTAAATATGAAAGAGCCAGGATTTAAATCCAGCCATTCTGAGTCCAAAATTAAAGAAGACATATTTAAACATAAAGCATTGTTTATAAGACTGATTGATTCTGGACTCACAAAGTTGTGGAAAATTTAAATAAACTGTATATCAAATGAGGTAGGAGGAATCATAAAGGCTGTACTCCCATTCCCATTGGAATTGTCAGTAATTATTTGGGCAGTTATTTAAAATTTCTCTCATCCCCTATACAGTTTCTTGGTTTCAATAATATCCCTAGTGCCTGGCATAGTGTCTAGGACATACATAATATTCACGTAATAAAAACTAAATGAATGGAAGATTCATTAAATAACTGAATGACTGAATAGGCCCAGGTGAAAATGAGAGTGGAGCACAAGGAATGTATAAAGAAATATTAAATAGAGAATTTATGAACTCTGTGAAGGGCATTGAAGAAAATTAAATCCTTCCCAAGAACTTGGAATTTGATGGCACTCCATCCTCCTACCAATTTCCACTGCAAACCCATTATTGGATAATTTTCAATCCTTTTGGGGATGTTGAAGGGCTTCAAGGACATCAGATTCCGACCCCATGCTTCTTCACCCCAAGTATTTCCTTAAGAAGGAATAACTATGTACATGTTGTAGGGCGCCTATTTTGGGGATGGCTCTCTGATTTCCCTGCTAATTTCAAGCTTCCCAAGACCAGCTTGTACCTTGAATACTTAATGAAGCCCACAGGCAAATGGAAAAACAAAACAAGAAAGGAGGTCAGGCCAGGATCTCTTCCCCCTGCCCCTCACCCACTGCCATTAGCATAGTTTTCTTTAACTGTGATAACTAAAAGATAAGTAAAACTAAGGTTTCCAGGTCCTTCTTTATTTTCCTTTCTTAGCTTCTTTGCAAAGAGAACCTGTTACCCTTGAGGATCTGTTCACTGCTGACCTCTCTCCTCTTCTTCACTTGTCATTGTTGGGACCAGGGACACAGTGTTAGGAACTGCAGGGGAGGGGAAGGAAGAGAAATTCTATTTTAATCCAACACTAATTTCTCAAGGGCTGTCTTATCCTGAACTCTATCACAGAAGAAAATTATGTGTATGCTGAATTAACCCTCTTTTCTCTGCTTTCTGTAGACTAGAACAGATGACTAAAGAGAACCAGGCAATTTTAATCCCCTAGGTCAGAACTCACACTGGTAACTTATGCTCTCAATTTAGTCTACAGATGTGTTTTATTCTCCTGACATGGTCTTAAAAAACATTAAGACAATATTTTTAAAATTTATATGGTTCACATAAAAATCCAAATTTTCTAAATAATCTTGAAATAGTCTTTTTCTCTTGAAAAATCTGCCAATACTTGAACCACATTCCTACAAGATAATGTGCACCAGGAGTTGGAATGTTACTGTTCCCCTTCCTGAAAAACTAGGCCCAGGGTCACTTGCTGTTTGTCATTATGCTTACATGGTATTTTTCCTTAGAGCAGTGAAATATCACTCTCGATATCACTATCAAAAGGACCATAAAGAGGAGATTAAGAGGGCAAAATGATTTCTTATGCCTACCTGTATTCACTCATATACATTACCTACTGCCCCTATAGACTCTCAATTTATAAGCCTTAGATATAGATGGTAAAATGATGCCTATTCATGGAGAAAACATGACAGCAGTCACAATGATACTGATAATAATAGCTAACATTTAATTGATCACTTAGTGTTACTGCACTTTATATACAATGCATAATAAATAGTATTCGAAACTTTATTTTACACATGAAGAAGTAGAGTTTACAAAACTTATTTAATTTCTCAAGGGCATGCAGCTCGTTAGTACGTAATTTAGGAATCAAATGCAGGTGTCTTTGACATCCAAGGCCATACTTTCAATCAATATATGCACTAGCTCCATAAGATATAAAATGTTCAACTTAATAAACCAGCAATTCGTGCTCTTCATAGTCTTGTTTAAATGATTCCTGGGACCCTATTTAATAACATCTCTACATAAACACTGAGAGTGACAATTATCCAAGACTCAGTATAGATTTAAAAAAAACATAAAACATATATGTTCAAGAAGTTTCCAACATTAACTTTTTAGCATGATTATTTACTGGTTTGATTAATTATTTTTACCATGATATATTTGATTAATTATCAACAACTTCAAGCTGCATTATAAATGGCTTTTTTAAGAGCTATCAGTGCTGGCATATCACTTTGTAACATGGCTAGATTTCTTGGGCCAGGATCTGGCAGCTGAGTCTTTGAACACTGTAATCTCAGATGACAAGCCAAAGATACTTCTGTATCATCCAGGATCCTAGGAAAAAAACTGATGGCAAATGCAAATTAGGTCATTTAAAGAGAGTCATAGGTTTAAGCAGGGAATTGCATCATTGGCATTCCTAGGTATGAAAGGACATGGTAAGGGAGTGCTTACCAAAACCTAGAAATTGAGAGAGCCGTGTGGAAAGACTCACCTAAAAGCACTATAAGCTTTGCTTAAGGGAAGCAGTCAGGACATGGTGATGCTGCAGGGATGGACCCAGAGAAAGGCACATCAGCACCACACTCTTTGGGCCTCCAATCTCTTACCAGCTCTTGACATAAGTCAGAGGGAAAGAGAACCCACTGATGTAACTGACACATGGTTAGCCCTTCCAAGGCACAGGGTGAGATGGAAAAGGGTGCAGGGTGAATCTTCAGTGGCAAATGAAAGATATTTGACACCCCTGTCTTAGCTAAAATGACTAGGATTTCCAGACGGACAGATATATTTTCCAATATAAATTCAGACAAGCCATCCAGCAACCTGCACTTAACTGGGGAAAGCTCCAAACTAACGAAAAAAAAAAAAAAAAAGAAAAAACTCTCACAGAATTTTAGTATGGGAAACACATTCAGAGGTCTGGTTTTATTCCTTATCTGAAGCATTAATAACTGCTAACAATACCTCAGAGTGATCTCATCCATCCTTAGCTTGAGCACCTAAAATGATGAAGAACTTTCTTAGTCTCGAATAATCCACAATTCCTTAAGTTGCAAGTGATAGAAGTACAACTCATTGAAATTCAAACATTGACATAACTGGGGATACCAAGTGTGCCTTCATGTGAAGCTGGATTCAGGGGCTCAAACAGTATCATCAGGGACAGGGCTTTTGTTATTGGGTTCACTCTCCAACAACCTCCTCTGGGATGTCGGCAAGATGGTTGCTGACAGCTCCAGTTTTACATGCTTCCCACTTCAGAAACAAAGATTCAGCAAAATCCAGAACTTGAATCTCATTGGACTGATAATTATTATGTTTCAATTCCTGAGCCACTAACAGTGTCAAGGGGATAAAATAATGAATTAGTCAGGCCTTGGTAAAGTGCTTAAACTGGAAATAGTTTATCCCACTCAGAGCACCTGAATTTAGAGTGGGAGACAACTGGTCTCTCAGATAAATCAGGATTCTATTGTTTCCAGCAGGAGGAGAAATGGGTACTGGACAGGGAAAAAAAAAAAAAAAGATGTTTCTATTATTAGAAAATTATTCAAAAATCTGCTTCTTGGTCCTAACTCTGCCTTGTGGAGTCTCTAGGAGATTATCTGTTCCCTCTTCTGTGTAAATCCCTTCATATATCTGAAAATATCTTACGCTTCTATATCACACCAAGTCTTCCCTATTCAAAATACTACATCAGCTTTTATCTACTGTTCATGGCTCATATTTTCTAGACCTTATGTCATCCTGAAACATTCTCCTCTGTATTCTGCACAGTTTATCAGTGATTCTCTTAAGGAACACTGCCCAGAAAAGGGCACCAAATGGGTAACTCTGAAAAATAATACAAGTTTGCATTTTTCGAACACCTTCTATTTTCTAATCATTGATTCCAATAATGTTATATATTTTAACATAATCTTAATATCAGTCTTCTGGATTAGTTACTATTATTATTGCTATTTTATAAGGTACTGAGAAGTTAAGCAACTTTCCCAAGATGATTCAGCTGACAAATGGAATATTATACATTCCAATGAGCAATTTTGCCTCCCAAGTTTGTACTGTGATCCACTATAGGAACCGAAAAGCACAGCAAAGTTATGTAAACACTTTAGGAAAAGTTTTCATACTAGAAAGAAAGGAAATGGAAATTCTTCTAATATTAGGGATCATGTTTAGCTATCACATTATCTTTTTAAAAAAATAATAGCCAAAATTGGTTGGTGAGAAATGCAAACTTTCTTTTGCTGCCGGTGGAACTTGTGTTAACATTTCTGCAAAACAATTTGGCATCATGTAACTAGAGTCTCAGAAACATATATTCTTTCAAAACATATAGCTTATGGATGTATTCAAATCCATAACTAAAAGAATATATGGTGGCTCACGCCTATAATCCCAGCGCTTTGGGAGGCTGAGGCAGGGGGATCACAAGGTCAGGAGTTCGAGATCAACCTGGCCAATATGGTAAAACCCTGTCTCTGCTAAAAATACAAAAATTCGATGGGCATGATGGTGGGTGCCTGTAGTCCCAGCTATTCAGGAGGCTGAGGCAAGAGAATCACTTGAACCTGGAAGCTGGAGGTTGCAGTAAGCTGAGATCACACCACTGCACTCCAGCCTGGGCGACAGAGTGAGACTCCATCTAAAGGAAAAAAAATGTATAATGCTATGAATAATAAACATCAGAAACAACCTAAATAAACATTGAGCTTTTCGGGATTTGTTAAATAAAATTTTAAGACATCCCCAATGGAACATGAAACAACAATTTAAAAAATACTGATATACGTGGTTAATAATACACAAATATGTTTATTTGATGTTATGTTATTCTATTTTATTGAATTAGCTGGAAAAAAAGTAAAAAGTAAATTGAGAGCAACGAAACTAGAATGAAAGAGGAGGAGCTAAGGAGCTAATTATCTCATATAAATTTTCATTACTTTATGTAGTGACTTCCTTTTGCAAGTACTTTACGCAGTGACTTCATGTAGTGACTTCCTTTCACAATTGAATTCACAGAAATCTAATCCCTACGGATATTTCTAGGAGCCTATATATTACAGAGGGTGAGAATACCTGACTGCAGTGGGAGTCGTGCCTGCATCCCACATTAGCAATGGCCATTATTTATCAGATTGTGTTATGCCAAGGAACATTCATTTTCTGCGTCACTTCACCAGTTATGCAGAGAAAATCTCTGTTAGGTCTTTACATGCCACATTTCGGCAGAGTTTTCAACTTCCTGATCTCCAGTCCTTTTCGAAAACGACCTGTGGAGGCATAAAGGAAATTATCTGAATCTCTGCTCCTGTGAAATCTGCCTTATTTTCTCTCTAAATTTAATTGAAAAATAAAGTCTCCACCCTATATAAAGACTTTTCCTCTCTGCTTTGTACTACTCAAGCCCTATAACTTAAGGCATGGTGTTTTTGTGTACAAAATAACACCGTGTTAATTGTGGAAGGTATTAAAAATAAGGACAAACTTTTAAAAAATGAAAGAAAAGTATTCACAATCCTTACCATTAGTGCCACTTTTAACATGGAGATATACACCTTTTTTTACATAAATGAAATAGCATGCTGCATCCTGTGCTATATCCCTTTTATACTTACTGAAATGGCACAAATATTCTTATCTATATTTACTGCATGTTTTAAAGCAGGATAATTACCAAATACATGTGAGTATATTGTTTAAAAAACTTTATTTCTCAGGTGAAGGAGTAAGAAAGCAAGAGGCTTTTGATACCTTAGTATGTGCTCATATTATAGTTGTCACAAGAAGCAATCAAGGAGGAGGGCTGTGGAGGACAAGAAGGAATCTAATCTATGTATTATTATTATCCCTAATTATTGTGGGTACATAGCAGACGCATGTATTTATGGGGTACATGAGATGTCGTGATACAAGCATGCAATGTGAAATAAGTACATCATGGAGAATGGGGTATCTATCCCCTCAAGCATTTATCCTTTGAGTGACGAACAATCCAATTATACACTTTAACTTATTTCAAAATGTAACAGTAAGTTATTATTGACTATATTCACTCTATTGTGCAATCAAATAGTAGGTCTTATTCATTCTTTTTAAATGTTTTTTGTACTCATTAACAATTCTCACCTCCTCATTCCCAAACCCCCACTACCCTTCCCAGCCTCTGGTAATCATCCTTCTACCCTCCATTCATGAGTTCAATTTTTTTGGTTTGTAGATCCCACAAATAATTGAACATATGTGATGTTTGTGTTTCTGTGCCTGGCTTATTTCACTTAACATAATGATCTTCAGTTCCATCTATGTTGCTGGAAAGGAAAGAATCTCCTTTTTTTTTTTTTTTTATGGTGGACTAGCACTCCATTGTATATATGTACCACATTTTCTTTATCCATTCATCAGTTGATGGACACTTAGGTTGCTTCTAAATCTTAGCTATTGAAAACAGTGCTGTGCTTATTCCCCACTTCCCACATGAAGAGTTTCAGACTCGGAAAGGTTATGTGACTTGCACAAGGTTATTTTACTATAAAATTGGGAGCCAGAAAAGAACTTGCTTGTGTTTGACTCCAGTCATATTACTATAAAATGGGAGAGCAAGACTATAAACAAAGTTGGGCCTTACTCCCACATATTCATGCTATTTCACTTTCTACTGCTTCCAGAAAATTCCTTACAGACAAAGTTCATTTTTTTGGACAATTATCTATTGAATGCCTATGATTTTCCAAGTACTAGGTTAAGAACTGCGCACGTAAAACTAAACAAGCCAGAAAAGGTCCCATCTTGGATGAATTATACATGCTAGAGGGGGAACACTAGGAAATGGGAAAGTAAACACATAAACCACAGTAAACATATAAACAAATAGGCCTTTCCACCCCTGTTTTCCTTTAGGAAAGAAAGTCTATACTTTGGGCTTTCCTAGAAGGGGTCTCTGAGTCAAAAAGCTATGTCCCAAAACTGTTAGATATGAGGACTGTTCAGTCACTAGGGGTCTCATTGTGAGAGCTCCTTTATTTTTCTCTTTTTGATGTCTAGAACTCAGTACTGGTTGATAGTGTCCACTTGCAGAGGAGTTCAGGTAATGGTAGGTTTTCCTTCCCAATCAGTGATTATGGGACCTTGGGATCAAGAAATATAAAAACACCAAAACCCATATTGTCAAAATGTATTGCATGCTGCTCAAGAGAACTAATTCTGCAGCCAGACTGCTTGGGTTCAAAACCTTTACAAGCTTCCAGTTGAGAACTAGGGTGAGCTATTAAACTACTCCAGCTTTGATGCTTTCCATTTGTAAAATGGAAATTACAATAACACTTATTTCATAGGTATTGTGAGTATTAAATGAGCTAAAATGTAGAGAGGACCTTGAACAGTGTTAGGTACATAATAAATACTTTTTAAGTGCTATTGCCATGGCATTATGATATGATATTATAACAGTGGGGGCACATCTCACCATTATGAGCATTGGAGTGGTGCACATCTTGTCATGTATCTGAGCCTTGCTTACTACTTATTGCCTGTGTAACATCAAACACATTACTTAAATTCTCTAAATTTTTTTTTCTTTTGTTTTCTTTTCTTTTTTTTTTTTTTTTTTTTTGGCATCCTTTAGACAAATTTCATCGGTGCCTACTTCTGGAGACTGTTTTGAAAATTAAATGAAATAATGTAAAAAAGGACTAAGAATTCTGCACAGCACATGGTAATATCCTACTAAATGTTAACTCTGATTAAATTTGCAGTCACAGAGCACATTAGAACATTTCTTTCCTGTCCACTGTTCCACCATGCTCCAACTTTATCGTTTCTCTAAGGTCTCTAATTCACTTTAGCCCCACATTGTCAGGAGAAAAAACATCTCACTTTCAATCAGGTGAAATACTTACTGTAAATAAGCTAAATCAGGAAGTTAAGACAGCGGAATAGTAAGCGTGTGTGTGTGTGTGCATGCATGCGCACAGATGCACGTGTGTGTGTGCATATGTTAAGGAAATTAATTTTTATTATAGCCTGAGAGTACATCTCTCTGCTTGTAGATTCCCTGTGAACCTTCTTTAAATTGTTCTCTCTGTTGCCACACCGTTTTTTTTATTTCCCTTGGTATATTACAGTATCAAATTTTTTTTCTCTTGTGATACTCTGGAACTATTATGTAAAAGAAGAAATGAGTTCTGACATAAGATTCACTATAGTAGCTTTCTGGAGTCCCTGTAACATTATGTTATGCTAAACCTGTGGGTCAAGTTCTCTTTGATTTTAAGTCAGCACTGCTGCTTGTTTTGCTGTTTTATTATGCCAAGACTGTATTTTCCTGTAGAGTGTCAAGCAGAGACTCATATAATTGAACAAATTCTACCTCTTGTTTTGATCTTAGTAATAATAATTAGTAATTTTCACATTCAGGCTCTGATTATTAAGTATAGATACAATCCATATAATAGAAAACTGTGTTTTACATGGAAGTATTAGAAGCACCTCCTCATATGATATTTCCCGTCGTTACAAAATTTGTCTGTACAATCAATAAGGTTTACCAAGTGACTACTATGTGAACTGAACTGGGGATTCAATATTGAAAAAGATGGGTGAGTTTACACCTTATCGATTGTACATTCTAGTGGAGGACACAAGCAATTCATTAATACATACATAAATAGAAAAAAACATTATCCAGAAAATGTAAAGTGATGGGGAATAAAGCAGAGCTGATGACTGTGGGAGGGGGAGCTCAGAAAAGACCCCTCACTAGAGGTAATACCTGAGCCCAGACCTAAAGTCAAGAAAGAGACAATAAAATGAACTCTGCAGGAAAATGAGCCAAGAGAAAATAGCAAGAGCAACATTTTGAGGTAGGAATAAATTTATCATATTAAGGCACAGAAAGAAGGCCTGCGTGCCTGTTACATGGTTAATGATGAAAGGATAGGAGATCAGAGATGCAGCCCAGTAGTCTCCTACTTGCTTACTGCATGGAAAGAACTCTGATCCATTGTGTTTTATTTTTCTTATTTGTTAACTTTTCAACAAATGAGTAAGTGAAAGGAAGAACAGGTACAATGCTAAAGATGCACAATTTTCCTATAACTGCTGTTTAAGCCATGGAGTGCCATTTTCTATGTCTATATGATATAAGCGTAGATCAATTCAGATTGGAGTCTTCATAATCTCACGCTACGATCTTGAAAGGCAGGATATGAGAAACCAACACATTGATGAGGTTCTTCTCAGCGTTAACTTCCTCATCTGCAAAATGGGGCTACTAATAATAGCATATCAGCATAAGCACATAATATCCACAGCATCAAGCTGCAGCATGGTAATAAACACATTGAAACCTGCATTTCTGAGATACTGTGGCATTAATCTTCATTTTGGTTTATGCATTTACACAGCAGCTGGGAAAACTGCCTTCTTAGAAACCCAATGTTGTGCTCACAGGGATGAATGACTCCACAATTCATTTTCAGGGCATAAATCATTTTTTCCTTTACCTTTTTTATGCTTCATAATGATGCTAATGGCTGAAAGGTCACCAATTTCCTGGCTGTTTATATTCAGCAGGGTTAATTTTTTCAACTGGTCAGAAAATGTCAAGCCCATCAGTAGCATTATTCACTTCATTAGCTAATGTAGTATAATTTAATGTTTTGGGGATCAAAGAAAAGACACATTTGAAGAATACCTTGGAATAAGACTGAGAATATTATTCAAAAGAGAAATTCTCTACTTAAATTACCATAATCACTTCAGTTGATGACCTTTTCTCAGAAAATGACCATATATGTCTATATGTCAAATGACTGTATGTATCATTTTCCAAATAGCCCTGAGCCATGCTTTAAAAGAAAAAACCCTTAGTACCATTATATAATCATTCTAATGAAAAATATGTATTAAGCCCTTAATATGTGCAATGCTCAGCTGGGCATTTAAAAAATTATCTTACAGAACACTCATGACATTCCCATGAGAAGAAACGATTGTTCCTGTTGTGCAAATGAGAAAAATGAATGTCTCAGAAAGTCTAAGGGAAGGGCACCATGGTTCTGAGGGTACGTTGGTTGAGTTCTTACTGTGGTCATATGGGCACTGGTCTTGCCTGACTCTTGGTTATGGCTTGGAATTAAGTGAAGTGGTATTTTAAGGCTTAAATGGTAGTAAAAGAGCATGCTGTCACTTTCAGCTTTGTGCATAGCTCTGTTCCGGCTTTGCCCTCAGCCTTCCTCTCTTCACCATAATCTACTTTACTGGAACGCTAACCATTGAGAGAAGAAAGGTATCATCGCCCTGGGATCCCTGTATCAAGATTCCTCATGATCTAGCTCATGGTGACTGCTGGGAATGCATTTCCTGATGCCTACCTCTTCTTCCACCTTGCTGCAGCCACCCTAGCCTCTGTCCTTAACATGTATGACAGTGCTAGCACATAGTAGATAGTCAATAAAAACATGTTAAATGCAGTATTAAATCCTACAGTGAGAAAAGGTGATGTGTGAAAGTATTTGTAATCCTCTCATTAAAACACAGTTTTCAGAACTTTATTTTTATTTCTATTTGAACCTTACTTTCAGGGCATATAAATTAAAATAAACACAAAACATGGTGCAGAATTTTCTCAGTTATTGAAGTAGCGATTGTCATCTGACACTCTAAAGGGACTTATTCTTGGCATAATGTGACAGCAAAGAAAGTGATGGTACTGACTTAGAATCAATAGGAAATTAACCTGCAGGTGGGAAACCCTCTAATTTAGCATAATACAAACTTACAGCTGCCTCAAGAAAAGTCAATGATTTCTTTACTACTTTTACAAAATATTTTCAGAATATCATAACAGAGAAAATCATCCTGATATCCTAATTCCCAGGAGAAAAAGTAAGCAAAAATAAAATGATAATGGTGTTAGAGAATAGTATCATTTTAACAATTATTTAAGTAGATTAGGTGAGTACTCTAGCAACATTTGTCCTATTTTTTCACTAATTATTTTCTTTTCCTGTTGATAAAATACCAAGCCATAAGCTGTTGCAAAATAATGTTGTGTTTTTTAATCAGTGTTATTTATAGCTCAGTAAATCTAGTAACCCAGAGCTGATGCTGAAATGTTTGTCCCAAAAATGGTAAATTCCATGCTTTTGTATTCCCATGCTGTGAACTGGGCAGACCATTCCTAAACACCCAGAGTTGGCAAATCTCATAGGATGGGATAGACACCCAAGTGACCATGTGTATGCAAGGGGATGTGGAATGAGAAACTCTGCCCAATTTACAATTTTGTCAAGAGTTGGCTCTTGGAAAATGGAGGACAAAAATAAACTTATTTGTTATTAGACCTAAGAATAGTCCACATTAAAAATAGTCTTCATTAAAAATAAAAGCAGATTTCCAAAAAGAAAGAAAAGAAAAACATGGAGGGAAGTAAGAAATGAAGGAAGAAAGGAAGGAAGGAAGGAAGGAAGGAAGGAAGGAAGGAAGGAAGGAAGNAGGGACGGGAAAGGAAGGAAGGAAGGAAGGAAGGAAGGAAGGAAGGAAGGAAGGAAGGAAGGAAGGAAGGAAGGAAGGAGGAAGGAAAGCAAACCCTGATATCCTGATGATCTGGTGGCCTAAGTATGGTATTGAGAGTCCAGAACACTCGTATTCTAGATGGCTCTGCCACCTACCAAGTACGAAGCTTAGGATCACAGCTTAAACTCTCAGAGCTTCAGCATTCTACTTCATAAGATGGAAGGACAGCAATTTCTATCTCAGAAACATCTTTAGAGATAAACAAAACAAGGACTTTTTAGCAAAAAAGTGCTTTGTAGATTAAAATGCCAAACAACTGATCTATGAAGACTGATGTGTGAAGCAATTTATATAGCAGTTATGAGTGACTGGAATCTGTCCATTTTTTGTTGAAATTCCAGCTAGTGAGCTGAATGGCTTCGAACAAGTGATTCTTGCTTTCAGAACTTTAGTTTTCTTATCTGTAAAATGGGAATAGTAACAGTATTTCTTTGTGCTTTTTTTTTAGATGGAGTCTGGCTTTGTCACCCAGGCTGGAGTGCAGTGACTTGATCTCGGCTCACTGCAATCTCCGCCTCCCAGATTCAAGCGATTCTCCTGCCTCAGCCTCCCTAGTAGCTGGGACTATAGGTGCATGCCACCATGCCCAGGTAATTTTTTTTTATTTATTTTTATTTTTTATTTTTCGTAGAGATGGGATTTCACCATGTTGACCAGAATGGTCTCGATCTCCTGATCTTGTGATCCGACTGTCTCGGCCTCCCAAAGTGCTGGGATTACAGGCATGAGCCACCGTGCCCAGCCTTTGTGCTATTTATTTTCTCTTTGCTTCTTCACAATCCCTCTCCTTTTGTGCCCATCCTGCTCTTTACCCACAGAGATGAGCTCTGTGGAGTAGATGGATAGGATGCCTGACCATCTGACTTTCAGATCGATGTGGCCCATGGGAAGCATGGATGAACAGAACATGGGAAAGAGTGAGGTAAACATTGATTCTTCTGGATCCCTTCCTATCAGATCTCACTAGTTTGCCTGCCGCTCTCCACCTAAACCAAAGCTCCAGTTAAATGGTTCTCTCTCACAGCCACAGCTATTCTCTTCAGATTCTGTAGCAACTTCCTGTCCTTCAGGCCTAGAGGCAGTAATGACTAACTTGCTAGTTTACTCACCTACTCTGTTACCTTCTCTAACTGTGATCACAATTGTGTAAACAGTAGTTCCTTTATTCAAATCTTTTTCATTACTCTGTGTGAATGTCTTATTTGTTTTCTCACTTGACCACAGCTGATACGAAAGGAAGGCTTGAGGAAACAAATCCTTACAATAGAATTCTGAGAGTAGCACCTCACATATTTGAGGACACAGATACTCTCCTTGTAGGAGGTAAGTGGAAAAAGAGTATTCCATTAACTATGATGGTATTATAATTACACAAGTTATCACTGGCGATGCCCTGAGATGAAGTGCAAATGAAAAGCACAGTATCAGGAGATCAAGTGATTTTGGCACTTCGTTTCTATGGTGACAGTATTGATCAGAATGTGTTGGGGTTAGTTAACTCCTTCTGACAGCCCTGGAGACCTGATAGACCCCCAAAGAAAGCACAAATTGGAGTTTTTAACCTCATGGCTCATAACTCAAGTGAAAATCAGAAAGCCTTGATGATAACTTTGTAGGAGCCCTTTGCAGTAGTCCCATAGTCATGCATAGGGCTGATAAGTCTGCAGTGGAGCCCAGGGTCTGAAAGTAAGTGATCCTGAGTTGAGAACCAATTAAATATTCAACCTCATCACGTCATTTATACAATGACTGATGGAGAAGGAGTGGTAAAGGGTACATTGGAAGGCTACATTTAGGCAGAACACAGATGAGGCTTAGAACTTTGCATCCCTAAACCTTCCTAACAGAGACAGGTATTCTAAATACAAAATCAATAAGGTAAATACCAGCATAGTCAAAACAGAGAATCATAAGACCTGATCTAAAAGGAAATAGTATACATGCCAAAATAGCTTCAGGACATTGCCAACTTATATCAGGAGAAGGGAGTTAGGGTAGCAGGTACAGGAGTGAACATTAAGGGTATTAGACTAACAATGCCAAAATATAAAACTGTCTATGAGCCAAATTTATTGATAGGGGTTCACTAACTAATTTATTGATAGGAGAATATAATTAATCATCTGTTTGGCTGATTCATTCAACTTGGCTTCAGCAATATTCTAAAGCCAATGAGGTTAAAATGTCAGAACTTCCCTGGCACCATTACTTGGGAAGGAGTCAGAAGATACAGGGAGATGGGGATAGTAGAATAGACCTGTTCAGTCCTGTCTTAATCACCATAGCACCAAGAGATTCCAGAGAACGCTCTCTTTACCAAAATCTTAAGAAATGCATCCATGAGGGGATATCGGCATCCTTTGAAAACAATACGTTGGCTGTCCTCCTAAGTTAGGCATAACTCGAAGTGTTGTAAAGGGAGCTGTTTTCCTGTCTTGATGGGAAAATGTGATCCTGGAGTAGTAGGGCTACCTAGGACTTGGATGCTGCGACTGAAGCTTTTGTCTTACTCCATCAGGTACAGAATTTTACCCAGCCAAAGTGCTGACAGATGGCAAGAGTGTAATGGGTGGTGAAATAGAGAAGTTACAATTATAAACCTAGGCATCATGTCCAGAAACAGAAGTTGAAATTGCAACAGCTACCTTTGTTTATAAATACATTCTGTCCTCCTGCCTCATATGAAGAGTAGCAGTGGTAGCTGATTCTTTGGGAGAACTTTCCAGCTGAGTGGCCCTCTGCTATATCTATACATATTCTCTCTAATTTCTAATAACTGCTCCTTTTTCAGACCCCATGAGCCTAGTGTTGCTAATGGATCAATGTTGCTCTTCACCAACCCCTATTGATTTTTCTTAATATTATCTATACCTTTGTAAGTTGTCCCTTTTAGAAGACTTTTTAAAATTTGTCACATTTAGGCATGCTGTTTCCTTCCAGGACCTCAACTGCTATACTATCTCATTAGTTTGTTGTGAAGATCAGGTAATTAATAAAGTCTTTAGAGCAGTACCTGGCACATGTAATTACTCAATAAATGTTAGCTATTGTTATCCTGGCTGCTGTTGATTATTATTATCATAGTTAAAGGAGTTAGATAATCTGGTAAAGAGATACCATGACAGTGGAATACTAATGAAATGTCTAGCAAAGAGAAAACATTCAATAAATAGTTTTTTTATTACAATATTAAATTCTCAGTGTTTAAAAAGGATCCACTAACAGTCATTGAAATAATGGGCCTCTCTACCATAAAAACTTTATTTTACTTATTTCTTCTTTTGTAAGTGTTCATTTTCTCTAATTAGCCAATCAAAACAGAATACTTTAAAAGGAATTTTTCATGCTTCAGTTCTCATGCTAATAATCCAGCCTCCCTTGGGCTGGTTGGCACAGGAAAATCTAGGTGGTCCACTGACAGTGTGCTCAATGATAAATTTTGACTTAGAAAGACATGCAAACTGCATGAAAAATAAAATATTTAAAATTCCCAAGCATGTGTAGATATCACACCATAAAATTTCATAGCAGCAGTAACAACCATGCAAAATTGATGTGGCTTTTCCACACCATCACCTAAGAGCCATAACTTGGGTCACTATGGAAAAGAAATCAAAACAGCCAGTTGAATAAAGGCTTCTATTGTGGAGCGTGAGGAGGAAGACATGGAAACATATTTCCAAAATGTGTTCAAATAATATGAACTAATTTGTGAGTAGGATCAATAAAGGAATATTCCCTTTACAATGCTAAGCCCAGCAGCCATCATCAAATGACCCTCCCTAAATAGATAATCCTTCTCATGGTCTGATTTAGTTCTTGATACTAAATATGAAACCTAAGGAGGAAAAACAATTTCAGATAGATTAAATGATACAATGTAATTCTGCAGAATTTTAAAATTTTGCTCAAGAAATGACCTAAGAATCCTGACATTTGAGATCTCCCAACAATACATAAGGTGACTGATATGTTTTTGCTGTATCCCCCACCCAAATCTCACCTTGAATCATAATAATCCCCATGTGTTAAAGTCAAAGACCGGTGGAGACAATTGAATCATGGGGGCAGTTTCCCTCATACTGTTCTCATGGTAGTGAATAAGTCTCATGAGATCTGATGGTTTTTTATAAATGGGTGTTCTCCTGCACAAGCCTCTTGCCTGCCATCATGTAAGACATCTCTTTGCTCTTCTTTCATCTTCCACCATGATTGTGAGGCCATCCCAGCCATGTGGGACAGTGAGTCCATTAAACCTCTTTTCTGTATAAATCACCCAGTCTTGGGTATGTCTTTATTATCAGCATGAAAACAGACTAAAACAGTAAGTTGGTAACAGGTTTTGGAGCACTGCAGTAAAGCTATGCAAAAATGTGGAAGTGGCTTTAAAACTGGGCAATAGGCAGAGGTCAGAACAGTTTGGAGGGCTTGGAAGAAGACAGGAAGATGTGGGAAAGTTTGGAACTTCCTAGAGATTTGTTGAATGGCTTTGACCAAATGCTGCCCCTCTCAGATGGAGATGAGGAACTTGTTGGGAACTGGAATAAAGGTCAATCTTGCCATGGTTTAGCAAAGAGACTGGCGGCATTTTGTCCATGCCCTAGAAATTTGTGGAACTCTGAACTTGAGAGAAATGATTTAGGGCATCTGGCACAAGAAATGTTTAAGCAGCAGAGCATCCAAGAGATGACTTGGGTGTTGTTAAAAGCATTCAGTTTTATGTATTCACAAAGATATGGTTTGGAATTGAAACTTATGTATAAAAGGGAAGCAGAGCATACAAGTTCAAAAAATTTGCAGCCTGACAATGAGAGAGAAAAGAAAAACCCATTTTGTGAGGAGAAATTCAAGCTGGCTGCAGAAATTTGCATAAGTAACAATGAGCCAAATGTTAATTGCCAAGACAATGGGCAAAATGTCTCCAGGGCATGTCAGAGGCCTTCATGGCAGCCCCTCCCATCACAGGGCTGGAGGTCTAGGAGGGAAAAATGGTTTCTTGGGTGAGGCTTAGGCCCTTCTACTCTATGCAGCCTCCAAACATGGTGCCCTGCATCCCTACTGTTTTAGCTCCACCTGTGGCTACAATGAGCCAATGTACAGCTCAAGCCATTCATTCAGAGGGTGCAAGCCCCAAGTCTTGATGGCTTGCACATGACACTGGTCGTGTGGGTGCACAGAAATCAAGAGTTGAGGTTTGGGAACCTCTACCTAGATTTCAGAGAATGTATGGAAATGTCTAGATGTCCAGGCAGAAGATTTCTGGAGGGGTGGACCCCTCATGGAGAGCCTCTGCTAAGGCAGTGTGAAAGGGAAATGTGGGGTGAAAGGGAAATGTGGGGCACTGCCTAGTGGAGCTATGAGAAGAGGACCCCCATCCTCCAGACCCCAGAATGGCAGATCCTCTGACAGTTTTCACCATGTGCCTGGAAAAGCTACAGATACTCACTGCAAGTCCATGAAAGCAGCCAGAGGGGGTCTATACCCTGCAAAGCCACAGAGGCAGAGCTGCCCAAGGTGGTAGAGGACCACCTCTTTTATCAGTATAACCTGGATGTGAGACATAGAGTCAAAGGAGATCATTTTTGAACTTTAAGCTTTAATGAGTGCCCTATTGGATTGTGGACTTGCATGGGGCCTTATAGCCCCTTTGTTCTGGACAATTTCTTCCATTTGGAATGGGTATATTTATCCATTACCTGTAGCCCTGTTGTGTCCAGAAAGTAACTAACTTGATTTTTATTTTACAAGTTTACAGGTAGAATAAGGCTTGTGGTTATTATTGACTTTTCTTAGACTTGACTTGTTTAAGATAAGACTTTGGACTCTGGACTTTTGAGTTAATGCTGAAATGAGTTCAGACTTTGGTGGGTTGTTGGGAAGGCATGACTGGTTTTGAAATGTGAGGACATGAGATTTGGGAGAGACCAGGAGTGGAATGATATGGTTTGGCTGTGTTCCCACACAAATCTAACCTTGAATTTTAATATTCCCTACGTGTCAAAGGCAGGTGGAGATAATTGAATCATGGGAGCAGTTTCACCCATACTGTTCTCATGATAGTGAATAAGTTTCATGAGATCGGATGGTTTTAGAAATGGGTGTTCCCCTGCACAAGCACTATTATCTGCCAACATGATCTTCTTTTATCATCTGCCATGATGTGATGCCTCCCAAGCCATGTGGAACTGTGAGTTCATTCAACCTCTTTCCCTTACAAATTACCAAGTCTTGGGTGTGTCTTCATTAGCAGTGTAACAACAGACCAATATACTGACCAATCCAAATTTGGGGTATAGAGTTTTATTAGTAATCTAGGACCAAATAATGTCCCTTCCTAATTGCCCTGGGACCTTTGTTAGCAAATTTTCTCTGATTCCAAGTAGCAATCAGAGATAATTTTATTCTCCCCTGGATTCTAAATCTGAAAAATGGATTGATCACTTTTTCAGCTAATATTCAAGATTGGGGAAAATGTTTCCTTTCCTGACCTCTATCATCCTGGAGGACTCTGTCTCTGGGTACCACTGCCTCTGTCTATCCACACAAGTCAAGAGACTCAGAATGTTTGGCTTATTTCTGAAGCAGTGTTTCCAGTAAGGTCTTTGAGAATGGAGCCCAAACATGTGGAACATATCTGGAGATACACGGCCTTTTAGGTAATCCATGACAAGTCAGGTATGCCAAAACTTAAAAAGAATGGCTTCTTTGCTAGAAGGAAAAATGCAAAATTAAACAAACAAAACACTTGGAGTTCCAGAACTAAACCTTCCAGGGTTATAAATGAATATGAGGAATATCCAGGGAATTCATCCCAGTTGCTGAAAGGCCCAGAACTTTAAAATCACAGGTGAGTCTTTTAGAAGAGTTTTGAACCAAATCCTTAAGGCAAGTATAACATAAAATGCTTCTTTATATTTTTCTGTAGTATTCAAAAAGTTTTTAAAACCTATGGCTTGAGTCCCATTCGAAGTCAGGATGGGAGAGAAATAAGTCATTTACATGAAAAGAAAGATGAGACCCTTTTAGGGCAGAGAAAATTGGTTATTTTCTTGGCCTTTGTATCTATTACCAGAGCCCAGCACTGTGCTTGACATATGGTAGGCATTCAGTAAACGTTGCTTAAATGAATACATGGAGAGGAGAGACAAAGGTAGGCTGAAGATTTTCAGAAGACAATCTGCACCTACATTATTTATCATTTATCAATCAGCTAAGTTTCAAGCCATCATGAGACCTTCCTCTAAAAGACAACTGCTTTTCCAGAATATTTTCTTACTATCCTTATAACTCAAATGGAAACAAAAAGCAGGCATACAAGATCATTATCTTTCATAATCTGACCTAAAACAACTATGCTCCATAGCATCCTCTGCAGGATTTCATTCAGAAAATAGTTTTATTGTCTAATATACTATTATCCATAAAATTATTTACTTACTCAATGAGATATATTTATTGAGTGTTCTAATTATATTCCTTTATATATTCAAATAAGTTTCTCCCACCCTGTTTCCTATTTTCTTTCCTCCTTTCTATCCTTTCTTTCTTCACCAATATCAGTCATGTCAACTCATTTCTTTCCCTTCGCTATTTCTATATTTGTGGTGAAACATGTCCTATCTTTTCTGATTATTTGATTTAAATATTATCATGTTTCTTTGATGTAACAATTTAATTACCCTTTCTAGAAAAAAACCGTATCTAATTTTAATTTCCCCCTTTCCTCATAATTCAATAATTGTACATTTGGTAGTTTAATCAGTTAATTGTACATGTGCAAAATATGCTTTAATAGTTTAAAGACTGTTTTATTTAGTTATTATCAAAAGGGATTAATGTTTGGGTTTAGAAGATTTGTGGGTAGATTATTTTATAGCTTCCACATCCTTTAATGGCATCAGGGGCCAATGTGACTTCTATTTTTAATAAAGGAAGAGCTTCTTATATACAGACTTTGGAAGCCTAAGAATTGAATGGAGGATATTTCTTACAGCGAACAAAACAAAACAAAAACAAACAAAAAACTGTGCTTTACTGATATAGAGGCTTGCGGTTATTATTGAATTGATTATCCAAAGCAGCCATCCCCTTTTTGAAAATGGTAGAAAGTGTATAGAAAATAGGACATATCTTAGCCAAAGTCTAAACTTGCTCAGGCGCTGATCTGTAAATTTATTAAAGTTTCATGATTGAACCGTGAGGATTAGAAGTTAATTGATAGCTTTTATTTTCTATCCACCATGGACAATATCAAGTATCAGAAATTTTTTAATGAATCCTCCAGCATTAATCTTTTACCCTAGGGAAAGGTTCCTATACGTAATGAGATTAAAGAGAACCACCAGCTACTTTAGCCTTCCTTTTTTCAGTGCATTTAAAAGTGACTTCAAGTTGTGAGTATCAGTCAGCTCTGAAGAAGAGCTGATGCCCTACTATGGCTATAAAAACTTTGCCTTTCCTTCCTTGCCCTAGTTCATCTCTTGTTCTTGAAGGTGCTGAAGAGGATAATTGCTCAGTTGCTGAGGCTCTGCAAGTCTTCCAAACCACAATAAGGGAAACTTAATTTCCCCTAAAGCACAGTCAAGTTTAATAAACGTTGAACATCCTTGAGGATAGCGCCTGTCTTATTTTACTTGGCGTCTCTCCTGACAGGTACAGTCCTTGCTCCATGGAGCTAAAGTTTCAAAATTTCACCTTCTCCTCCCACGTGATTCTTCTTTCTCTTTGTCTTCTCCTCCTAAATTTAAGTCTTTCCGTCACTTGCTTAGCCTAGTGAGTTTTGCTTGTTTGTTTGATAGTCGTGTATTTACAGCTTAACTTCTGATTTGCTAATGGGATACTTACATATGACTGTGTACTGTGCAGGCCAGAAAATGCCTCAGTGTACAAGTAAAATTTAGTGAGCTAAGGGCAGGTAAGAAATAACTGCTACATTCATACTTTAAAATTTTCCATGTCATATTACAAGAAACAAGTGCATGGTAGATGCTCAAAGTTAGTTATTCCTACTTGTCAATGAACTGATAAGGTAATGATGGAAGAATATTGTAATGTATGTTCACCTGTAAATGTAGATAAATGCCTACCCAAAAATATGATGCTGACGTCAAGACTTTATCATAACACATACAGAGAGATAGGAAAAAGCCTGTTACTTTCACAATTGTAAGAGCAGGCAGGCCTCTCCATCAGGTTCAAAGTATCTTGAGAAAGCAAGCAGAGGTGACTGGCTTAGAGCCAGTGTCCCATCAACATGTGAGGTGCTAACATAAAACTTAGCACTAGTCCATCTATGTCTGCAGGTGACCATAACAATAACACACAGGAATACAGAGGAGTGTCAAAGAATAACTTAAAATGCATAGTTTTGGCCAGGCGCAGTGGCTCATGCCTGTAATGTCAGCACTTTGGGAGGCTGAGGTGGGAGGATCACCTGAGGTCAAGAGTTCAAGACCAGCCTGGTCAACATGCTGAAATCTGATATCTACTAAAAATTAAATTAAATAAATAAATAAATAAATAAATAAGCTGAGCATGGTGGTGCATGCCTGTAATCCCAGTTACTCGAGAGGCTGAGGCAGGAGAATCATTTAAACCCAGGAGGCAGAGGTTGCAGTGAGCCAAGATCATGCCACTGCACTCCAGCCTAGGAGACAGGAGACTCCATCTTAAAAAAATAAATAAAAATAAAATGTATAGTTGGGCAATAACTCTTGTAAGGATTTAAGGAAGTCAACAGTCCCAATGAACTGGAATTGTCAGGGCCATCAATAGAGAAAGTATTACGCATTGGGTACATTTATTTCAAAAGCATCTACTGAGTAAAGCTTTGTGCCAAGTGTTATGGGTAGAAAGTTAAATATGACACAGATTTCCTTCTGAAGGAATTCAAAGTCCAGAAATGGACTTAAAAAATACAGAATAATCATAGTAGAACTACCCTGTATAGTAAGCACTGTAATGATAGTATGAAGTTGGTATATGGAAGCCTAGGAGAGTAATTGATTAATTCTGTCATTTGTGGGTTGAAAAGATTTCTTTATCTACTAGAAGATAGGAAACAAAGAGAGCAACTAGTGAGAGAGTCCAACTTAGCTACCGGACCATGGCACTAGCCCTGATCTGTCAAAACACATCTGATGAGTCCAGTGGTCCCTCTGTCCACTTGGGCAACCCTTAACCATCGAGTCTTCCAGCTCTTAGGACAGAGATAGGTCTATGAATAAGCACAAGGAAAATAATAATCTTTCCTATCTCCAACCAAAAAAAAATATGTATGAACGACTTATCACCCTAATGAGAGCTGAACATTTTACTTACTGAATAGATACCACATCATTTGGAAATATATTATTTACTATACCAGGTACATTGAACGCTAGCTCTTAAAATCCCTTAAACTAAGTCTCTAATGTGTGTATGTTTGTCCCTATCCACTACTGACTCAACTCAAGTGCTCTTATTTTTTTTCTAAAGATGATCAAAAGAATATTATTTTGCAAATACTCTAAAATGTTCCCATGATTTTGATTTAAGCTATTTTAGATATAGACATGGTTGCAGGTTACAGAATCAAGATTCTGCTCACCAGCCAGCTCATAATCTTACTATATTATCATGTATCATTAAACAGTACAAAAAAGAAAGATTAAAACAACTACCCCTCTCACACACACACACCATGGATCGAAGTCAAAGAGAAAATAAAACATAGGCCACTTGTCCTGCCATCAATAAGCCTATGAAATAAAATAATGAGTAAAAATAGTCATAAAGAGACAAATATAATAGACACCTTAACCTGATACCATGAATCTCACAGTAATATCTGTTAACTGAATACAGAAAGAAATCCAGTGAGGGACCAAGGCTAAGTCCTTTTGAACAGCCTGTTATTTATAAGCAAAAGAGAAAAAGATCAAGTGAAATAACTGTTCAATGAGTTGAACACTAATTGGTCTCAGTCAGTCAAGCCCTGCCCAGGGAAATGGCAGTTTCTTTGCCAACTATAATAATAAAGGAGTTTCTGACTGCTTTTCCCTCACTCTCTCCTTGCCTTTACTCAACACTACCTTCGGTTCAAACAATAAAAATCCATTTACAGACATATCATCCATTTACAGACAAATCCATTTACAGACAGATCAGTGGGCAAGATGTTTGGTCCTTAGCTGGACCATCAAATGGCTGCATAGCCTGCAGTGGCAGCTGAAGAATGGCATTAAAAGTAATGAAGTAGCAAAAGTGGCAAAACCAGTTCAATGGAGGATTTCAATAAATAGTGCAGGTGCAATTGAACACCCATAGTCCAAAAAGCAAACCAAAAAGAACTTTTACCTAAATATCACATCTTTTTATTAAAGTTAACTTGAAATAGATACTAAACTTAAATGTGAAACACAATACTATAAAAGTTCTAGAAAAAAAGCATAGGTGAGAGTCTTCTGGAAAAAAGCATAGGAGAGAAGCTTCTAGATCTAAGTCTAGGTAAAGTGTTCTTAAGCTTGACACCAAAAATACAATTCATAAAAGAAAAATTGAACAGCATTGAAATTAAAACCCTTTGCTCTGTTAAAGATCTTGTTAAGAAAATACAAAGACAAATTTTAGACTGGGAGAAAACATTTGCAAATTACATATCCAGCATAGTTCTTTTATGTAGAATATCTAAAGAACTCTCAAAACTCAATATTAAAAATTCCTAACAGCACTGCCTTAGTTCACTCAGGCTACTACAACAAAATACCATACACTGGGTTGCTTATAAACCACAGAAAATTATTTCTCACAGTTCTGATGTCTCAGAAGTCTAAGATCAAAATGTCAGCAGATTTGGTATCTAATGAGAAACTGCTTCCTTCTTAGATGAGCATTTTCTCACTGTAACTTCATGTGGTAGAAGAGGGAAAAAAGCGACCTTGGGCCTCTTTTATAAGGGCATGAATTCCATTCCTGTATCAGCTCTCATAATTTGATCACCTCCTATAGGCCATACCTCTTCACACTATTGTGTTAGGGGTTAGAATTTCAACATATTAATTTTGAGGGACGACAAACATTTGGACTGTAGCAGATGCTCAACATCGCTAATTATTAGAGGATTGTAAATCAAAACCACAATGACATTTTACCTCATACCCATCAGGATGACTACTGTCAGAAAAACAAAAAATAACCAGTGATGGCAAGAATGCAAACAACTTGAAACCCTTGTGTGCAGTTGGTAAGAATATAAAATGGTGCAGCCTTTACGGAAAACAGTATGGAGGTTCCTGGTTTAGTCTATTTTGTGCTACTGTAACAAAACATCACAGAAGGGCTTATGTATAAAGCAGAGAATTTTTTTTTCACACAGTTCTGGAGGCCAGGAAGTCCAAGATCGTGGCCCCAGCAGGCTCAATTGTCTGGTGAGTGTTGCTCTCTGCTTCCAAGATAGCACCCTGCTAATGCATTCTTTCAGGAGACATGCTATGTCCTCATGTGGTAGAAGACAGAAGGGCAAGGAGGCCAATGCTGCAGGTTGTCTTTTTTTATAATGGTCTTAATTCCATTTATGAAGAGAGAAATGCTCATAACCTAATCACCTCTTAATACCATTACATTGACCATTAATTTTTCAATGCCCGAATTTTGGAGGGGACACATTAATATCTTAGCAGTTTCTCAAAAAATTAAGAATAGAATTACCATATGATATAGCAATTCCACTTTTGGATATACATCCAAAAGAATTCAAAGAAGAATTTTGAAGATATTTTTGCACATTCATGTTCGCCATATGGTTTATTATCTATAATAGCCAAGAGGTGGAAGCAACCCAAATATTCACTGACAGTTGAATGAATAAAGAAAATATGGTATTTACATGCAATGGAATATTATGTAGCCTTAAAAAGAAAGACATTCTGTCATGCACCACAACATTAGTGAACCTTGAGGACATTATCTTAGGCAGAGTAAGCCAGTTACAAAGGGACAAATACTGTATGATTCTACTCATATCAAGTAGCTAAAGTAGTTAAAATCATGGGTACAGAAAGTAGAAAGATGGCTATTAAGGTCTAGTGGAAGCAGGAGGCAGAATTAGTGTTCACTGGGTATAGAGTTTTTGCATTGCAAGATAAGCGTTTTAGAATCTGTTACACAATAGTGTCAATGTACTTAACACTACTGAACTATATGTTTTAAAATGAATAAGATGCAAATTTAGTGTTACGTGTTTTTTAACACAACAAAAATATCCCATTAGAAAATGAGCAATCAAGAGGTTGAAAAAATAACCAACAGATTGGGAGAATATATTTTCAAAAGACATACCTGAAAAGGAGTGTTATCCAAAATATACAAAGAATTCCTAAAACTCAACAGAAAAAAAAAAAAAGAAAAGAAAAAGAATAAAACAGTTCAAAGACTTTCACAGACACCTTACCAAAGAAGATGTACAAATGGCAAGTAAGCATATGAAAAGGTGCGCCACTTGTTGTCTCACTGGAGAAATATAAAGTAAAACAACAGTGAGATCATCAGAGAAATGCAAATCAAAACCACAATGAAATACCATCTCGCACCACTCAGAACGGCAAATATTAAAAAGTCAGGAAACAATAGATACTAGTGAGGCTGTCAGTAATTAGGAACTCTTTTACACTGTTGATGGGAATGTAAATTAGTTCGACCATTGTGGAAGATAGTATGGCGATTCTTCAAAGATTTAGAACAAGAAGTACCATTTGACCCAGTAATGCCATTACTGGGTATATACCCAAAGGATTATAAATAATTCTAGTATAAAGACACATGCTATTTATTGCAGCACTATTTACAATAGCAAAGTAATGGGACCAACCCAAATGGTCATCGATGATAGACTGCATAAAGAAAATGTGGCACATATGAATACTATGCAGCCATAAAAAGGGATGAGATCACGTCCTTTGCAAGGACATGGATGAAGCTGGAAGCCATTATCATCAGCAAACTAACACAGGAGCAGAAAACTAAACACCACATGTTTCACTCATAAGTGAGAGTTGAACATTGAGAACACATGGACACAGAGAGAGGAACAACACACACCAGGACTTGGTGAGGGGTAGGGGGTGGGAGGAGTGAACTTAGAGGACAGGTCAATAGGTGCATCAAACCACCATGCCACATGTATACCTATGTAACGAACCTGCACGTTCTGTACATGTATCCTGTTTTTGTTTTTTGTTTTGTTTTGTTTTGTTTTAAGAAATAAAGAAAAAAAAAAGAGATATCACTACATACCTATCAGAATGGCCAAAATTTAGAACACTGATACCACCAAATGCTGGTGAGGATGGGAGCAATAGAAACACTCATTCACTGATAGTGGGAATTCAAATTGTACTGACACTTTGGAAGAAAGTTTAGTGATTTATCACAGTAAACATTCTTACTATATGATGCGGTAATCACACTGCTTGGTATTTACTCAAAAGCATTGACAACATGTCCGCACAAAAACCTGCATATGGGTGTTTATATTAATAGCAGCTTTATTCATAATTGCCAAAACTTGGAAGCAACCAAAATTTCCTTTGGTAGATGAATTGGTAAATAAACTGTGGTACGTACAGACCTTAGAATATTATTCAGCACAAATAAGAAATGAGCTATAAAGCCATAAAATGACATTGAAGAAATTTAAATGCATGTTATTAAGTGAAAAAAGCCAACCTGGAAATGATACACAGTGTATGATTCTAAATATATGTCATTCTAGGGAAGACAAAAGTGAGGACAGTAAGAAGACCAGCAGGTACCAGGCAATGAGGGGAGCAAAGGGTGAATAGGTGGAGCACAGAGGATATTAAGGGGAGTGAAACCACTGTCTATGGCACCATAATGATGAATACATTACGTTATAAATATGTCCAAAGTCATAGATTGTACAACACCAAGAGTGGACCCTTTATAGACACATCCACCCCTTTTCCCCCATTTCTCATTCGTGACAATCACTAATCTGATCTCCATATCAATAACTGTGTTATTTCATAAATGTTAATTAAATATAATCATGCCATATGTATCCTTTTGAGACTTTTTTTCACTTAGCATAATTTCCTTGAGAGTCTTGTCATAACCTAGTTAGTATCATGATTGTCATTGTGGTTACATGAAGCTCCACATAAGATATAGCTCTATAAACATAGAGCTATAAACAGACACACACATACACACACTATATACACACAAATGAGTGCATATATAACTGGTAATATGTGAAAAAGCTCTATAATTTGTACCAAGTTGGGCTTCCTGGATTTGATAATGTACTATAATTATAGAAGATGTTGACAATGAAACGGGCTAAGTAAAGGGTTCACAGAACCTCTCTGTACATTTTTTACAACTATAACGTGCAATGTATAATTGTTTCAAAATAAAATATTCTTTTCAAAATAAGTTGGAAGAAAATTTCAGTCCAGACAAGATAACGTAGACCTGTTTTTGCCCTGTTTCTTCCCATTAAGTCCAACTATACATTCTAAAAGTGGTATAAGAGACAATGAAGGTAGAAGTCTTAAACGTGTTTACAAGTTGAGCTCGTTTTGGACTGCAGATCTGGAAAGCAGGGCATCTAGGTAACCCCACCCAACAGATGGTCACACAGACCTGGTGTCTTTCAACTCAGCAACAGTAGGCAATACATGTGGGTTTATTCCTGCCCCAAATGGAATGAGAATCCCTACAATGACATCAGATAAGCCAACAGTAAGGGGAGACCCATCAGGAGTCTCACCAAAAATAAGCATCCAGGAAAAACACTCTCTTTCTCTGCCTGGTTGAAGATTCTCTCTTTTCTGCCAAGAGAAACCCAGGTGGATGAGTGGAACTCACAAGAGAGATACAGCAGCTCATTCTGAGGAGCCACTTTGTCATAGAAGGCCCAAAACTCTCCTCCCCTATCCAGAGACTTGGATATAGTGGGCATAAACAAAAGGAGGATCCAGCTATAGCAAGCCTCCTGATCTGGGAAGCCTCAGCAGTAAACAGTAAACAAGTTAAAAAAGAAGAAGAAGGAGAAGGAGAAGGAAAAAGGAAGAAGGAAGAAGGAAGAGAAAGAAGAAGGAAGAAGGAAAGAAAAACAACTAACAACAATCAAAAAATGGCATTTTGGGAGGCCAAGGTGGGTGGATCACCTGAGGTCAGGAGTTCAAGACCAGACCGACCAACATGGAGAAACCCGGTCTCTACTAAAAATACAAAATTAGCTGGGCTTGGTGGCACATGCCTGTAATCCCAGCTACTCAGGAGGCTGAGGCAGGAGAATCGCTTGAATCTGGGAGACAGAGGTTGTGGTAAGCCGATATCGCGCCATTGCACTCCATCCTAGGTAACAGGAGCAAAACTCCTTCTAAAAACAACAACAACAACAACAACAACAACAAATAATAGAAAAACAGCAACAACTACAAAAAGCAATACAATTATAAACTGGGTGAAGAGAATGAATAGATTTTACTGAAGAGGTCATACAGATGGCAAATAAGTACATCAAAAGATTTTCAACATCATTAGCCATCAGGGAAATGCAAATTAAAACCACAATAAGATATCAGTACACTTCTAGCAGAATGCCAAAAATGAAAAAAAAAAAATAGGACCACCATCAAATGTTGGCAAAGATATAGAGACACTGGATCACCTGCGCATTGCTGGTGAGAATGTAAAATATTACAGCCTCTCTGATAAACAGCTTGTTATGTTCTCATAAAACTAAGTATGCAACTAAATAGGTTCCAGAAATTATACCCTTGGGCTTTTGTCCCACCCAGAGAAATAAAAACTTATGTTTACACAAAAATGTAAGCATGAATGTTCACAGTAATTTCATCCAAAATAGCCTCAAACTGGAATCAACCCGTATATCATTCAACAGGTGAACGGTTAAACACACTATGGTACATCCATAGTCTGAGATATATTACTTATCAATAAAAAAGATTGAACTATTTATACCTCAACAACTTGAATAAATTTCCAGGTAATTACTCTGAGTTGGAAAAAAAAATTACAGTACTAAAAGTTCATATACTGTGTGTTTTCATTTATACAACAGTTTTGAAATGACAAAAATGTAGAAATGGAGGGCATATTATTGGGTAGAAGGACTTAGGGGCAGGAGAGGAGAAGGGGGAAAGATATGTAGGGTACATAAGAGATAGCATATTATTAAAGGCTAACAGGAGAGATTCTTATGTTGGAACTTTCAGGGTCTTGATTGTGGTGGTGGATAAATTAACCTACACATAAATGACTGCGTAAAACTGAACACACACACCAATACAAATGTGAGTGGGAAAATTTGAATAAGATCAGTATATCATATCAATGTTAACATTTTAGTTGTGATACTATGTTATTTCCTCTCAAAATGTTACCGTCAAGGAAAATGAACAAAATTTACATGGGATCTCTCTGTACTATTTTACGAAACTGCTTGTGAATCGACAAATATTACAATAAATACTTCAACCACAAAAAAAAATCAAAGACCCATCATTAAAATAGAATTGGAAATGAATCAGATGCAATGTTTCAAATCTGCTACCCTTGTCTGTCTCCCATGAGTTCTGTAAAGCAAGATGATCTTGAAAAGCCAGCATCCGACAACAGCGTTTTTGTTTGTTTTGTTTTGTTTTTATCCATTCCTAGCTATTTGAGTTATGTCTTCCTAACGAACAGAACTGCAGACATTGACTTCATCTTACCTGTCCTTGTTATTCTGTTCTAATCACTAAGCCTACTTTAGACATCCCTGGAAATGCCTGTACTTTCTCACCTCAGGGTCCCTGCATTTACTGTTCCCTTTACCTGGTTACCTCTTCCTTCAGTCATCTGCACACCTTGCTTCCTTACTTCCTTCAAATCTCTGCTTAAAAGTCACCTTATCAGATAGATTTTTCCTAAGTATGCTAAATAACAGTACACCAGTTCTCTCTAGGCCACCTTGTCTCCCTTACTGTGCTCTGTTTTTCTTCACATCACCTATTATATTAGGTGTACTGTGCATGTGTGTGTTTACTGTCTGCCTCTATTCCTCGAATGTGTGTTCTTGAGTTCAGGGACATTGTTTGCTGTTCCATCTCAGTACATGGAACAGTGAGGGGCACAGAGCTGGCACAACTAAATTCATATTTAATAAACTCTTGGATAAATAATATTCCTTTCTTCCTGCCAGGACCCTTATGAATTGTGAGTGATTCATCATTAGGCTGTATGTAGGCGGTGGAATTGGTGAGAAAGATCTTGGGATTTTATTTTCATCTTCTAACTTACAAATATTTTTGTAAAAGCCCATCTTTTTGAATCAGAGATCACTTGTGCCATTAGTTCTCTTGTTTGCATGGTTCAGGGGATGTCAGTTGATGGATAAAATTTTTTGAATTACAAGTTTTTGTATTACAAGTTTTGAATTTACAAAGTTGTATTATTTTAACTTACAATATTCTAGGACCCATGTGGTACAACTAGGGGCATGGTGGGGTGGGAGGTGGATCCTGACAGTTGTCTGAGTAGCTAAATCAATAACAAAACTAAGGTTTTGGCAATAACACTCTACACTGTTTCATGACCATTTTGGATTTTTCTCTCCTATACTTTATCACAAACTAAAAAGTGTTATGTTGGTGACTCCTAAGTCCTCATTCCTCTTCTATTTCATGTGCATCCCCCTTTAGAACTTTGTAATCCAAGTTATTTTTCCTTCTGCTCTCTCTCTATAAAACTAAAAGGAAAAGAAAATTGCTTTCCTTGACACCATTTGCCTCACTCCTACCATTTAAAGTTTCTTCTCCCTCTCTATCTCATACCAGCTCAGAACAATATATGACTGCAGCTGTTATATTGGATTTCTTGTCTCTTCTCCCTGACGTTTCCTAGATTCCCGTTCCCTCTTATTGCTAAGGCCAGTGCTATATTCTCTGCTTTTTTTCTGCACAAAACACCACTCTATCTTCTGCAGCCTCCTGCTGCAGGAGGTCTTTGTGAATGTTATTGAGATTATCAGATGCCAATGATGTGAAAGGTGAAGACATTGTATTGATGTTCTTTTAGCTAATATACCCATGTCCCCTGGGGGAGATTTTTTTTTAAATCAAATTGCTTTTCTTGGGCTTTGAAAGGACAAAGGAAATTAGTTGAAACAATTACTCAGATACTCCAGACCTTTAGAGCAACAGCTGCTGCTGATAATGAAATAGGATTTTGTTCTACACTACGTCACCATTAATCACTTTTCCTAGATAAGTTCTTGACCCTCTACTCAGCCTTGGTGGAAGAGACAGTGAGCAGGACACTAGAGTCGAAAATGTAGAAGAGAGTTAACTCAGTAACTTAAATCAATTGAAGTTGGTTTTGGATTTTATACTCTGAATGTGGCAATTGTAATTGATAATGGGAGCAATTCACTTCTCTATTACAAACCTGAACAATAGCCATGTTTCCAGTCTGCTTTACCTTGGACATTTTTTAAAACAAGTAATAAAAAGTAAAACAAAAAGATTAGATGTTTGTGAAGCAATTCTAACCTGGGTTAACTATTTTGTTACTCTCGAGAAAGTGTTTGGGGGACCTGGAACTTCTTTCTTTCTACACTTCATGTGACTAGAGGTTTCAGTCAGCATTACGCTGCAGCAAAGAGCAGACAGATCTATGCAGACAATCATATGCACTGAACTGATTTCTTGTTGGACCCAAGTGTCCCTGAGTAAGAAAATTTTTTAATTAAAATTTCTTTTTTAATTTTGTGGGTACGTAGGTGCATACATTTATAGGATACGTGAGATGTTTTGACACAGGCATGCAATCTGATATAAGCTCATCGTGGGGAGTGGGGTAACCATCCACTCAAGCATTTCTCCTTTGAATTACAAATAATGCAATTATACTCTTTATTTAAAATGTACCATTAAGTCATGATTGACTACAGTCACCCTATTGTGCTCTCAGATAGTAGGTCTTACTCATTTTTATAACTATTTTTTGTACCCATTAACCATTCCCACCTTCCCCATCCACCCCCCAACAAGCCCCTCACTACTCTTCCTAGCCTCTGGTAACCATCTTTCCACTCTCTATGTCCATGAGTTCCATTGTTTTGATTTTTAGATCCCACAAATAAGTGAGAACATGCAATGTTTGTCTTTCTGTGCCTGGCCTATTTCACTTAGCATAATGATCTCCAGTTCCATCCATATTGTTGTAAATGACTGGATCTCATTCTCTTTTATGGCAGAATAGTACTCCATCGTGTATATGTGCCTCATTTTCTTTATCTAGTCATCTGTTGATGGGCACTTTGGTTTCTTCCAAATCTTAGCTATTGAAAACAGTTCTGCAACAAACATAGGTGTGCAGATATCTCTTCAATATACTGATTTTCTCTCTTTTGAATATATACTCAGCAGCGGGAATGCTGGATCACATGATAGCTCAATTTTTAGTTTTTTGAGGAACCACAAAACTGTTCTCCATAGTTGTTATACTAATTTATATTCCCACCAATAGTGTTCCCTTTCCTCCATATTCTTGCCAGCATTTATTATTGCCTGTCTTTAGATAAAAGCCATTTGAGCTGGTTGAGATGATATCTCATTGTAGTTTTGATCTGAATTTCTGTAATGATCAATGATGTTGAGCACCTTTTCATATGTATATTTGCCATTTGTATGTCTTCTTTTGAGAAATGTCTGTTCAAATTTTTGTCCATTTTTATGGGAATATTGAACGTTTTCCTAGAGTTGTTTGAGCTCCTTATGTATTCTGGTTCTTAATTCCTTGTCAAATGGGTAGTCTGCAAAATATTTTCTCCTATTCTGTGGATTGTCTCCTCATTTTGTTGATTGATTGTATTCTTTACTGTGCAGAAGCTTTTAAACTTGATGTGATCCCATTTGTGCACTCTTGCTTTGGTTGCCTGTGTTCGTAGGGTATTGCTCAAGAAATTTTTACCAAGATCAATGTTGTGGAGAGGTTCCCCAATGTTCTCTTGTAGTAGTTTTATAGTTTGACATCTTAGACTTAAGTCTTTAATTCATTTTTATTTTCTTTTTGTGTATGGTGATAAGTGTCTAGTTTTATTCTTTTGCTTATGGATATTCAGTTTTCTCAGCACCATTTATTAAAGAGACTATCTTTTCCCCAGTGTATATTCTTGCATCTTTGTCAAAAATGAGTTCACTGTAGTTGTATAAATATTTCTGGGTTCTTTATTCTGTTCCATTGATCTATGGTGTCTGTTTTTAGGCCAGTGCCATGCTGTTCTGCTTATTATAGCCCTATAGTATAATTTGAAATTGGGTAATGTTATTCTTCCAGTTTTGTTCTTTTTGCTTAGCATAGCTTTGGCTATTCTGGATCTTTTGTGCTTCCACATAAATTTTAGGATGTTTTTATATTTTTGTGAATAGTATCACTGGTATTTTGACAGGAGTTACATTGAATTTGCAGACTGCTTTGGGTAGTATGGACATTTTAATAATATTGATTATTCCAATCCATGAAAATTGATGTTTTTCCATTTTTTGGTATCCTCTTCAATTTCTTTTATGGGTGTTTTACAGTTTTTATTACCGAGAGCTTTCACTTCTTTGGTTAAGTTAATTCCCAGGTAGTTAATTTTATGAGTGGCTATCATAAATGAGATTATGTTTTTACTTCCTTTTTACATTGTTCACTGTTGGCATATGGAAATACTACTGATTTTTGTATGTTGATTTTGTATCTTGTAACTATAATGAATATATCAGTTGTAATAGTTTTCCTGTGGGGTCTCTAGGTTTTTCTAAATATAAGGTCATATTATCTGCAGACAAAGATAATTTGACTTCTTCCTTTCCAATTTGGATGCCCTTTGTATCTTTTTCTTGTCTGATTGCTCTGGCTAGGAGTTTCAGTACTATGTTGAATAACAGAGGTGACAGTGGGCATCATTGTTATGTACCAGATCTTAGAGGAAAGACTCTCAGTCTTTCCTCCTTCAGTATAATACTAGTTGTGGGTCTGTCATATACAGCTTTTATTATGTCGAGGTACATTCCTTCTATCCCCAGTTTTTTAGGGGTTTTTATCATAAAGAGATGTGAAATTTTACTAAATGCTTTTTCAGCATCAATTAAAATGGTCATATGGTTTTTATCCTTCATGTTTTTGATATGACGTATCACATTGATTTGCATATGTTGAATTATCCTTGTATCCCAGGGATAGATCCTACTTGATGATGATGAAGATCTTTCTAATGTATTGGTTAGATTTGGTTTGATAGTATATTGTCAAGGATTTTTGCATCAATATTCATTAGAGATATTGGCCTGTAGTTTTCTTTTTTTCATGTGTCTTTGCCTAATTTCCATATCAGGGTAATACTGGCCTTGTAGAATTTGGGAGTATTCCTTCCTCTATTTTTGGAATAGTTTGGGTACTATTGGTATTAATTCTTTAAATGTTTGGTAGAATTCAGCAGTGAAGCCATCAGATCCCAGACTTTTCTTTAGTGGACAACTTTTTTTTCTTTTTATTTTTTGAGATGGAATCTCACTCCGTCACACAGGCTGGAGTGCAGTGGTGTGATCTCAGCTCACTGTAAGCTCTGCCTCCCGGGTTCACATGAGTCTTACGCTTCAGCCGCCCAAGTAGCTGGGACTACAGGTGCCACCACCATGACCAGTCAATTTTTTGTATTTTTAGTAGAGACTGGATTTCACCATGTTGACCATGTGGGTCTCAAACTCCTGACCTCAAGTGGTCCACCTGCCTTGGCTTCCCAAAGTGCTGGGATTACAGGCATGAGCCACTGCACCTGGTTGACAACTTTTTATTATGGCTTAGATCTTGTTGCTTGTTGGTCTTTTCAGGTTTTGCATATCTCCCCAGTTCAATCTTGGTAGGTTGCATGTATCTAGGAATTTGTCCATTTCTTCTAGAGTTTCTAATGTGTTATCATATAGTTGTTCATAGTAGCCACTAATGATCTTTGGAATTCCTGCAATGTCAGTTGTAATGTCTCCTTTTTCATTTTTGATTTTATTTACTTGGATTTTCTCTCTTTTTTTCTTAGTCTGGCTAAAGGATTGTCGATTTTGTGTAACTTTTCAAAAAAACAACTTTTTGTTTGTTGATGTTTTGTATTTTTTTCATTTTAATTTCATTTATTCTGTTCCAATCTTTATTGTTTCTTCTACTAATTTTGGGTTTGGCTCGCTCTTCCTTTTCTAATCCTTTAAAATGAATTGTTAGACTGTTCACTTAAAGTTTTTTCTCTTTTTGGATGTAGGCACTTATAACTATAAACTTCCCTCTGAGTACTGCTTTTGCTGTATCCCATAGGTTTGGGTATGTTGTGTTTCCATTATCATTTGTTTCAAGAAAGTTTTTTACTTTCTTCTTAATCCCTTCATTGACCCACTGGTCATTCAGAAACATATTGTTTAATTTCCATGTATTTGTATAGTTTCCAAAATTCCTCTTGTTATTAATTTCTAGTTTTATTGCCTTGTGGTCAGAAAATATGCTTGATATTATTTCAATTTTTTGAATGTTTTAAGACTTGTTTTGTGACCTTACAATGGTCTTTCTTTGGGAATGATCTATGTCCTGAGGAAAAGAATGTGTATCCTGCAGCTCTTAGATGAAATGTTCTGTAAATACTTATTATATCCACTTGGTCTACATGCAGATTAATTCTGATGTTTCTTTATTGTTTCCTTCTGCCTGGAAGAGCTGTCCAGTGCTGAAAATGAGTGACCGAAGTCTCCAGCTATTACTGTATTGGAGCCTATCTCTCTCTTTAGCTCAATAATATTTCCTTTACATATCTAGATGCTCCAGTGTTGGGTGCATATATATTTAAAATTGTTATATCTTCTTTCTGAATTGACCCCTTTATCCTTATATAGTGACCTTCCTTGTCTCTTCTTATAGTTTTTGTTTTAAAAGCTATTTTGTCTGATATAAGTATAGTGAGTCTTACTTTTTTTAAAAAATGTCTATTAGCATAGAACACCATGTTCCATCCCTTTATTTTCAGACTCTGTGGTCTTTATAAGTGAAGTGTATTTCTTGTAGGCAACAGATCAATGAGCCTTGTTTTTTCATACATTGAGCCAGTCTATGTCTTTTGATTAGAGAGTTAAGTCCATTTACATTCAATGTTGTTATTGATAAGTAAGAACTTACTCTTGCCATTTTGTTATTTGTTTTCTGGTTGTTTTATAGTATTCTGTTTCTTTTTTCTTTCCTTCCTGTCTTCCTCTACTGAAGGTTATTTTCTCTTCTGATATGATTTTGTTTCATACTTTTCATATCTTTTGTGTATTCTGTATACATTTTTTGGTTTGAAGTTACCATGAGGCTTATGAATACTATCCTATAACCCATTATTTTAACCTATTAACAGTTTAACAGTATTTTCATAAACAAGCAAGCAAGCAAATAGAAAACTAATAAAAACTCTGTATCAGTCCACTTTCATGCGTTGATAAGGACATACCCAAGACTGGGAAGAAAAAAAAGGTTCAATGGACTTACAGTTCCATGTGGCTGGGGATATCTCACAATCATGGGAGAAAATGAAAGGCACATTTCACATGGCAGCAAACAAGAGAAGAGCGCTTGTGCAGGGAAACTCCCCTTATATAATCATCAGATCTTGTAAGACTTATTCCTATCATAAGAATAGCACAGGAAATACCTGATCTTGTGATTCAATTACCTCCCACTGGGTGCCTCCCACAATACTTGGGAATTCAAGATGAGATTTGGGTGGGGGCACAGTCAAACCATATCAAACTCTACGTGTTAACTTTGTCTCCCCACCTATTAACTTTTCATTGTTTCTATTTATATCTTATTGTACCATGTCTTGAAAAGTTGTTGTATTTATTATTTTTGATTGGTTCATTTAGTCTTTCTACTTATGATGAAAGTAGTTTACACATCACAGTCACAGCATCGTAATATTCTGTGTTTTTCTGTGTACTTATTATTACTACTTTATATTGTACCTTCAGATGATTATTTATTGCTTATTAATGTACTTTTAATCTGATCAAAGTACTTTAGCATTTTTTATTGGACAGACCTGGCATTAATGAAATCCCTCAGCTTTTGTTTTTCTGGGAAAGTCTTCGTTTCTCCTTCATGTTTGAAGAATATTTTCACAGATATACTCTTTAGGGTAAAAGTTATTTTTCTTCAGCATTTTAAATATGTCATGCCACTCTCTCTTGGCCTGAAGGATTTCCACAGAAAAGTCTGCTGCCAGACATATTGGAGCTCCATAGTACGTTATTTGTCTCCTTTCTCTTGCTGCTTTCAGGATTCTTTCTTTATCCTTGACCTTTGGGAGTGTGATTATTAAGTGCCTTGAGGTAGTCTTCTTTAGGTTAAATCTGCTGGGTGTTTTATAATCTTCTTGTACTTGGATATTGATATCTTTCTCTAGGTGTGGGGAGTTATCTGTTGTTATCCCTTTCAATAAATTTTCTACCACTATCTTTTTCTACCTCCTCTTTAAGGCCAATAACTCTTAGATTTGTCCCTTGGAGGCTATTTCCTAGATCTTGTAGGCATGTTTCATTGTTTTTTTTCTTTTGTCTTCCTTGACCATGTATTTTTAAAAAAACTACCTTAAAGCTCACTACTTCTGCATGATCAATTCTGTCATTAAAAGACTGATGTATTTTTCCATATACCAATTGCATTTTTCAGCTCTAGAATTTCTGCTTGATTACTTTTAATTATTTCAATCTTTTTGTTAAATCTATCTGATAGAATTCTGAGTTTTTTCTCTATGTTATCTTGAATTTCTTTGAGTTTCCTCAACACAGCTATTTTGAATTCTCTGACTAAAAGGTCATAGATCTCTGTTTCTCTAGGATTGGTCCCTGGTGCCTTATTTAGTTCATTTGGTGAGGTCATATTTTTCTGGATGATGTTGATGCTAGTAGATGTTCTTCACTGTCTGGGCATTTAAGAGGTAGGTATTTATTATGATCTTCCCTATCTGGGCTTATCTGTAGCCATCATTTTTGGGAAGGCTTTCCAGATATTTGAAAGGACTTGATTTAAGCGTTGTAATCTAAGTGTTTTGATCTAAGATGTATTAGGTTGGTGTAAAAGTAATTGCAGGTTCTGTCATTATCTTTAATTAGGGGGCATCCCAAGCCCAGTAATCCTGTGGTTCTTGTAGACTTGTAGAAGTACCACTGTGATTATCTTGAATCAGATCTGGGAAAATTCTCTAAATTATCAGGCAGGGACTCTTGCTCTCTTCTCTTACTTTCTTCCAAACATACAGAGTCTTTCTCTTTCTCTCTCTCTCTCTCTCTCTCTCTTTTTCTCTCTCACTATTCTGAGCCACCTACAGCTGAAGGTGAAATGACACAAGCACCCCTGTTGCCAGCACCACTGTGACTGTGCTGGGTCAGACCTGAATCCAACACAGTACCAGGTCTGTGCCCTCACTGGCTGTAGCCCTCAGTGACTATGTTTGCAGGCACTCAAGTTTGGACTGCTGAGATGCATGATTCCTTTCTGCCGAGGGCTGGTTCAAATGCTCTGTTGATGAGTGGGCATCAGCTGAGTTTGACCCAGGTTTCCTATCTGCTCTAACAGGACAGCACTGAATTCAATGCTTCACAATTGCTGTGTTCTTCCTCCTCTAGTGCCCAGAGATGCTCTTTGCACCACGTCATGGTTGCACAAGGATGGGGAGGTATGGCATCGGTGATTTAGGACTGTATTTTCTATCTTTTTAGTGTCTCTTTCAGTGATAGGAAGTTAAAACCAAGTACTGGAAGTACTCACCTGACTTTTAGTTCTTATGAAAGTGTTTTATTTCCATGTAGATAGTTGTTAACTTGGTGTCATTGCAGGGAATGTAATTGGTAGCTCTTTCTATTCCACCATCTTGCTCCTCATTCTCCTTCAGTAAGAAAATTTCAGCTTGGAGCCACTTCCACACACATCAGCCACTTGCCAATGCAATTAATGCATTGACACTGGGAGAAATTCTTGTGGTCATAAACTGCCACATCAACATCTAAGCCAGTCTGCTGAAGCTCAGTCTGTAGTAAACTTTCCTCATTTCTGCAAAGACAGAAGGCAAAGATGATCCTGGGACAAAAACATTGTTGAACTACTGCTTAAGGTAGCTAGAGTAGAAAGACAATGAAAAGGGAAATGTAAGAATTTAATTTAATTATTTTGTTGAAATAGAAATAAAAGGAGACTCCAGAGACAACAAGTAACAGACTTTAATGAGAATGTAGTGAGCATCTATTAAATGTCAGTCATTACTTTAGCACCTGGGAATAGAGCCAATAATAACATAGCCAAGGTCTCTGTTACATGAAGCTCACAGTCTGAGTAGGAGAGAAAATATGCAAGTAAATAACATGCAAATAAGAACAATTTAAATCATGTGATGTAATTATTTAATTATTAATTAATTGTTTTAAACACTTTAAATAAGTAACATGAAGATAAAACAGAGTGATGTAACTGAGAGTAACTAAAATGCAGAAGACAGTAGGAGGCAAAGTAAATATGGAAGGTATCTAAGCAGGGGACACTTGAGCTGAGATTTTAGTGACAAGATTTCCATGGGCAACTACTAGGGAAAAAATTCCTGACAAAGGGAAAAGCATGTGTGAATACCTTAAGAGGGAACAAACTGGGTGTGTTTCGGAACTCTCATTTACACAGATAAATATTTTGTGTAAAGAAAGTTAATACATATCAGGTACACACAGTGTATGGCACATGCATTGTTTTATATAATCCTTATTCCTTAATGTTACACTGAAAAGACAAGCCTGGATAACTTTAGGAGTTTTGGCTAGATTGTATGGATACATGGCTATTTATATATTTTCCTCATTTAAGAGCTGAAAAGGTGCAGGCTCAGAAAGGTTAAGCAACTTCCCCAAAGTTACCGAGCTACTAAGTGCCACCTAATTTCCCCAAATTCTTAATATTGAAGAACTCTAATGATTCCCATTTTCTTTCAACATCAGTTTCATTGGTGATCTCATTCAGTCTCATGACTCCAAATGCCATCCATATGCTGATAACTCCAAGTTTTTAAAGATAAGGACACTCTGGGTCTTTGATAATTATTGAGCCAATAAATCACTCCATGTCTATTGTACTGAATAATGTTTATTATGTAGGAGAATGTTAAATCCCAGTTGCTTAAGTCTTTTTTACTTGAGTAGTCTGCCATCTGTACCTGAAAGTAATTTGACTACAAAGGCCATCATGATTATTCCGAGCCTGTGTCTAGTCACCCCAGCTTTCTCACCATTCAATATCATTATTGTACATTTTACTTACTAAGGAAAACGCTAAGAAAGTCCAAGTATCTGTCACCCAAAGCCCTATCTGGAGGAAATAACCTCCAGGTGATTTTTTTCTGCATTTATTTAATAAATGTTCAGCATCAATTATATACAGGAAACTATTCAAAGCTTTGGGGCTACAGCAGCAGTGAATTAAACAGACAGACATCCCTGCCCTCATGGGTTTACATTCTCACAGAAGAAGATAGAGCATGTATATGGTGTAGATTTCTTTTTTTTTTTTTTTTTTTTTTTTTTTTTTTTTTTTTTTTTTTTTTGAGACGGAGTCTCACTCTGTCACCCAGGCTGGAGTGCAGTGGCGCGACCTCAGCTCACTGCAAGCTCCGCCTCCCGGGTTCACGCCATTCTCACGCCTCAGCCTCCGAGTAGCTGGGACTACAGGCGCCCGCCACCACGCCCGGCTAGTTTTTTTGTATTTTTAGTAGAGACAGGGTTTCACCATGTTCGCCAGGATGGTCTCGATCTCCTGACCTCGTGATCCACCCGCCTCGGCCTCCCAAAGTGCTGGGATTACAGGCTTGAGCCACCGCGCCCGGCCCTATGGTGTAGATTTCTAGTACTCACATATATGCCATTCTCCTTTTTCTGTCCAAACACCCATACCCTTAGCAGGAAGAGTCATGTGACCAGCTCTGAGTAAGTTCTGGTGAATGGGTTGTGAGCAAACCTGATATGTGCTCCTTCTCAGCCAAAGCATTCTATTTTCAGTGCAAGAGACAGACCCTTCATCTACGTTCCGTGCTTGAAAGAACATGTATTAAGATAGAGGAAGTGCCACAAGTGATCTGGACTTCAAAGTCACCTAATGGAGGACAGTTGTTCTAGAGAATCATCATGTACTTTGTACTTTGCACAAGGGAGAAACAAACTTTATTATGTTCTGTCACAAAATTTTGTAGTTGTAGTTTTAATTGTCCTAACTAATGCAATGTGTTAGATGGAATATTTGGCCATGAATCTCTCTTTTCAAATATAATTTTCTAAAATAAATGCAACTTGAATAAACATTTATAACTTTTTCTCTGCAACAATTAGATTTATCTTCTTTAAACATACATGATTTTTGGGTAACATGTATGATATGGAGACACACACATATCTAACAAAACAATTACAAGTAAAATCAGATTGTGATTCTTATGTCATTGTTCACCACTTTCCTCTAAAAACACTCTCTCCTGTTCTGAAAAATCACAAGGTAATGATTACAAGAATCCATACATTTAAAAAAATAATTGAGGATACTGGGGAAAGAAGTAAAAAGAAGCTAGACAGGTTTGTCAATTTTAGAATAGAAATTAGAACCAACTAGAAGAATAGTGAATGTAGTCCATTTGCTGTAGAATAATAAGTGACTCTCCACCATGATTTTTTTCTGAGCTTTTTAATATGATTTTTCTCTGAATGTCCCAGGAAACTAAGCACCCATCTGTCATTCCAGGAGATTATTCTGTTGTGAACAGTGGTCTTTTTCAGCTGTTTTGTAAGATATTTGTTCTATGATCTTTTCCATTTCTAATTACGTACCACTGTAGTTTTTCTGCAAGATTTCAAGCACCAAATTCATCGTGTTGTACATGTTTTTAAATAGTTATTAGATTAACTCTCAATGTAATACATTTTGTATTTCATACTTCATCATTTTTCATATACTAGTAACAAGGATTTCCTACCATCTCCCAAATGTCTCTAGGGAAAGACCTTTAGGACCTTTAGTTGTAAAAGTGAATTAATATTAATAGTTTTTAAAATGCTTATCTAGAGTTTCCTCAATAGGATGCCCCTTTGGAAGATTTGGGCTCTATGAACATAGAGAATAGGCATGTACCATCCATTGCTGTATTTCCCAGGTTGAGTTTAGTGTGTATACGGGGTAGGTATTCAATAAAACTTGTTACGTACTAGCACATCTCAATTACCTTTAACCATTTGCATAAAGGCCACTATAAAGTACACATAGTTGTACTTAATTAATGTGTTAAGTGAATTTTAAAATGAATTAATGTGTAATTTAGCAATCTCTCTGAGTTGGAACTCCATTCGTTTGATTTCATGACATCCTGACCCCATTCTCCAAAATTAGTAGTAACATTTTTAAAAATAATAAAAATTGAAACAAGAACCATGCTCCACACTCCTAGAAAAATAATAGTTAAATGTGCAAAAATCACAAGCATTCTTATACACTAGTAACAGACACAGAGCCAAATCATGAATGAACTCCCATTCACAATAGCTTCAAAGAGAATAAAATACCTAGGAATCCAACTTACAAGGGATGTAAAGACCTCTTAAGGAGAACTACAAACCACTACTCAGTGAAATAAGAGAGGACATGAACAAATGGAAGAATAATTTGAGGATACTGGGGAAAGAAGTAAAAAGAAGCTAGAACAGATTTGTCAATTTTAGAACAGAAATTAGAACCAACTAGAAGAATAGTGAACATAGTCCATTTGCTGTAGAATAATGTAGAGATGGTAGGAAATCCTCGTTACCAGTTCCCATGCTCATGGATAGGAAGAATCAATATTTCACAATCAATATTGTGAAAATGGCCATACTGCCCAAGGTAATTTATAGATTTAATGCCATCTTCAATAAGCTACAAATGATTTTCTTCACAGAATTGGAAAAAACTACTTTAAAGTTCACATGGAAACAAAAAAGACCCTGCATTGCCAAGACAATCCTAAGCCAAAAGAACAAAGCTAGAGGCATCACGCTACCTGACTTCAAGCTATACTACAAGGCTACAGTAACCAAAACAGCATGGTACTGGTACCAAAACAGAGATACAGACCAACGGAACAGAACAGAGCCCTCAGAAATAATACTACACATCTACAGCCATCTGATCTTTCACAAACCTGACAAAAACAAGAAATGGGGAAAGGATTCCCTATTTAATAAATGGTGCTGGGAAAATTGGCTAGCCATAAGTAGAAAGCTAAAATTGGATCCTTTCTTTACTCCTTACATGAAAATTAATTCAAGATGGATTAGAGACTTAAATGTTAGACCTAACACCATAAAAACCCTCAAAGGAAACCTAGGTAATATCATTCAGGAGATAGGCATGGGCAAGGACTTCATGTCTAAAACACCAAAAGCAACGGCAACAAAAGCCAGAATTGACAAATGGGATCTCATTAAACTAAAGAGCTTCTTCACAGCAAAAGAAACTACCATCAGAGTGAACAGGCAACCCACAGAATGGGAGAAACTTTTTGCAATCTACTCATCTGACAAAGGGCTAATATCCAGAACCTACAAAGAACTCAAACAAATTTACAAGAAAAAAACAAACAACCCCATCAAAAAGTGGGCGAAGGATATGAACAGACAGTTCTCAAAAAAAGACATTCATACAGCCAACAGACACATGAAAAAATGCTCATCATCACTGGCCATCAGAGAAATGCAAATCAAAACCACAATGAGATACCATCTCACACCAGTTAGAATGGCAATGATTAGAAAATCAGGAAACAACAGGTGCTGGAGAGGATGTGGAGAAATAGGAACGCTTTTACACTGTTGGTGGGGCTGTAAACTAGTTCAACCATTGTGGAAAACAGTGTGGCGATTCCTCAAGGATCTAGAACTAGAAATACCATTTGACCCAGCCATCCCACTACTGGGGATATACCCAAAGGATTATAAATCATGCTGCTCTAAAGACACATGCACATGTATGTTTATTGCAGCACTATTCACAATAGCAAAGACTTGGAATCAACCCAAATGTCCATCAGTGTCAGACTGGATTAAGAAAATGTGGAATTTAGGAGCAAGATGGCCGAATAGGAACAGCTCCAGTCTCCAACTCCTAGTGCAAGCGACACAGAAGACAGGTGATTTCTGCATTTTCAACTGAGGTACTGGGTTTATCTCACAGGAGAGTGCCTGACAATTGGTACTGGTCAGCTGCTGCAGCCCGACCAGCGAGAGCTGAAGCAGGGCGAGGCATCGCCTCACCTGGGAAGCGCAAGGGGGAAGGGAATCCCTTTTCCTAGCCAGGGGAACTGAGACACACAACACCTGGAAAATCGGGTAACTCCCACCCCAATACTGTGCTCTACCAAGGATCTTAGCAAACGGGCACACCAGGAGACTATGTCCCACACCTGGCTGGGAGGGTCCCATGCCCACCGAGCCTCCCTCATTGCTAGCACAGCAGTCTGTGATCTCACCGCAAGGCAAGCAAGCAAGCAGCAAGGCTGGGGGAGGGGCGCCCGCCATTGCTGAGGCTTAAGTAGATAAACAAAGCCGCTGGGAAGCTCGAACTGGGTGGAGCTCACAGCAGCTTAAGGAGTCCTGCCTGTCTCTGTAGACTCCACCTCTGGGGAGGGCACAGCTAAACAACAACAACAACAACAACAACAAGCAGCTGAAACTTCTGCAGATGCAAACGACTCTGTCTGACAGCTTTGAAGTGAGCAGTGGATCTCCCAACACAGAGGTTGAGATCTGAGAACGGACAGACTACCTGCTCAAGTGGGTCCCTGACCGCTGAGTAGCCTAACTGGGAGACATCCCCTCCTAGGGGTAGACCGACACCCCACACCTCACACGGTGGAGTACACCCCTGAGAGGAAGCTTCCATAGCAAGAATCAGACAGGTACACTCGCTGTTCAGAAATATTCTATCTTCTGCAGCCTCTGCTGCTGATACCCAGGCAAACAGGGTCTGGAGTGGACCTCAAGCAATCTCCAACAGACCTACAGCTGAGGGTCCTGACTATTAGAAGGAAAACTAACAAACAGGAAGGACACCCACACCAAAACCCCATCAGTACGTCTCCATCATCAAAGACCAGAGGCAGATAAAACCACAAAGATGGGGAAAAAGCAGGGCAGAAAAGCTGGAAATTCAAAAAGTAAGAGCACATCGCCCCCTGCAAAGGAATGCAGCTCATCACCAGCAACGGATCAAGCTGGATGGAGAATGACTTTGATGAGATGAGAGAAGAAGGCTCCAGTCCATCAAATTTCTCAGAGCTAAAGGAGGAATTACGTACCCAGCGCAAAGAAACTAAAAATCTTGAAAAAAAAGTGGAAGAATTGATAACTAGAATAATTAATGCAGAGAAGGCCATAAACAAATGGACAGAGATAAAAACCATGACACGAGAAATACGTGACAAATGCACAAGCTTCAGTAACCGACTCGATCAACTGGAAGAAAGAGTATCAGCGATTGAGGATCAAATGAAAGAAATGAAGGGAGAAGAGAAACCAAAAGAAAAAAGAAGAAAAAGAAATGAACAAAGCCTGCAAGAAGTATGGGATTATGTAAAAAGACCAAATCTACGTCTGATTGGGGTGCGTAAAGTGAGGGGGAAAATGGAACCAAGTTGGAAATGAACACGTATGTTTATTGCAGCACTATTCACAATAGCAAAGACTTGGAATCAACCCAAATGTCCATCAGTGACAGACTGGATTAAGAAAATGTGGCACATATACACCATGGAATACTATGCAGCCATAAAAAAGGATGAGTTCGTGTCCTTTGTAGGGACATGGATGCAGCTGGAAACCATCATTCTCAGCAAACTCTCTCAAGAACAGAAAACCAAGTACCACATGTTCTCACTCATAGGTGGGAATTGAACAATGAGATCACTTGGACACAGGAAGAGGATCATCACACATCAGGTCCTATTGTGGGGAGGGAATAGGGAGGAGGGATAGCATTAGGAGATATATCTAATGTAAATGACGAGTTAATGGGTGCAGCACACCAACATGGCACTTGTATACATATATAACAAACCTGCACATTGTGCACATGTACCCTAGAACTCAAAGTATAATAAAAAAGAAAAAAGCCCTCAAAAATTATAGCAGAATTCCATGCTTACTTACACTCTTGATTCATTCATGCCTTTACACTTTCTTTACTTTTTTGTTTTCCCCCTTTCTGCTAAAGTTGCCAAGATAGAGAAGAGAAAGAGAAAGAAAGAGAGTTGGGGGCAGGGGAGAGACAGAGCGGGAGAGAGAGAGATCATTCACAATCATTGAATCTGTTAAAGAGTGAGTCTTGTGGGTGTTTGGTACATTGCTGTGGTAGACAGAATACTGGATCCTAAAGATGTCCATATCCTGATCCATAGATTCTGTCAATGTATTTCCTTACATGGCAAATGGACTTTGCAGATACAATTAAGTATGATTGTAAAGATGTCTGTTTCTTTAGTCTTGCCAATTCTTCCTTCATGTATTTTTAAGTTCTATTATTAGGTTTGTACACATTAAGGGTCATTATGTTCTCTTGATAAATTTACCCTTTTATAATTATGAAATGTTTCCCTTTCTATATGTTAATATTTCTTTTTGAACTGTTTTCTCATATTCATATGGCAGCCATACGCACACGTGCGCACGCGCGCGCACACACACACACAGTTTCCTTTTTTATTCCATAAATGTCTTCCTTTTAATTGAAATGTTCAGTATAATTTTTATTTAACCTAATTGCTGATATGTCTGGGTTTCAGTATACCATCTCTGTTTGTGTGTGTGTGTGTGTGTGTGTGTGTGTGTGTGTGTGTGTGTGT